>NW_028250865.1:0-193469 GCF_964263255.1 Lissotriton vulgaris | reverse complement strand
TTAACTTACTTTAATATCTATATATCTATATATCTATATATATATATTGGTGGTAATAAAAACTGCACTTTAAAAGAACTACCTTTCGTTGTGGTCCGTTCCTGGTAAGAAGCGTTGGGTGGAGATTTTGCCCTGGCAAGCTGCTTCTCAAGGACTTGTTTGTCATATATATATATATATGCAAATCAGACTTGACCCTGTGCCTCATGGGAACAGTCCAGCCCAAACTGCCAAGCCATGTCTTCCCTGGACCGGAATCAAGCATCCTAGGACTGGGTTCTGGCTATCAGCCGTCATCAGCCAGGACAGCTTGACTCCAGTGGTGTGGAGAGCACAGGACTCACGACTGAGCATACCCGTCCCACTTGGGGTGACAAATGCAAAAACAACAGTTGATGGACAGAATGCAGCACAATGTCATACATTCACCCCAGTACCGAGATCTGGGCCTAAATCCGTAATTTATTTGCACTTCACACCACCCCAGTTCAGACATGGCCATATGCAAATCAGCATTGACCCTGTGCCTCATGGCAACAGTCCAGCCCGAATTGCCAAGCCATGTCTTCCCTGGACCGGAATCAAGCATCCTAGGACCGGTTTCTGGCTATCAGCCGTCATCAGCCAGGATAGCTTGACTTCAGTGGTGTGGAGAGCACGGGACTTACGTCTGAGCATACCCGTCCAACTCGGGGTGACAAATGCAAAAACAACAGCTGATGGACAGAATGCAGAACAATGTCATACATTCACCCCAGTACAGAGATCTGGGCCTAAATCCATAGTTTTTTTGCACTCCACACCACCCCAGTTCAGACATGGCCATATGCAAATCAGCCTTGACCCTGTGCCTCATGTGAACAGTCCAGCCCGAACTGCCAAGCCATGTCTTCCTTGGACCAGAATCAAGCATCCTAGGCCCGATTTCTGGCTATCAGTCGTCATCAGACAGGATAGCTTGACTCCAGTGGTGTGGATAGCACAGGACTCAAGTCTGAGCATACCCGTCCCACTTGGGGAGACAAATGCAAAAACAACAGTTGATGGACAGAATGCAGAACAATGTCATACATTCACCCCAGTACACACAACTTGAAATAGCACTCCCCCACTGTTGCACTGTTGAAAGGAACTGATTAAGTGTTTTTTATTGTGACTTATATCTCTGAAATATAATTTTAATGTGTTAATTGATATATGTTCTTTTTATTTTGTGTTATTTAATAATAAATTTGTTCAATACGAAAACGAAATCTTTTGGAAACTGTCCTTTTGAAGTCTCTTGTTCCTGTTCCATTGTGTAGGCAATTTTAGACTTCTGCCTAGGTTGTTCTTTACATTGTGTTTTTTGCACTCCACACCACCCCAGTTCAGACATGGCCATATGTAAATCAGCCTTGACGCTGTGCCTCATGGGAACAGTCCAGCCCGAACTGCCAAGCCATGTCTTCCCTGGACCGGAATCAAGAATTCTAGAACCGGTTTCTGGCTATCAGCCATCATCAGCCAGGATAGCTTGACTCCAGTGGTGTGGAGAGTACAGGACTCACGTCTGAGCATACCCGTCCCACTCGGGGTGACAAATGCAAAAACAACAGTTGATGGAAAGAATACAGAACAATATCATACATTCACCCCAGTACAGAGATCTGGGTCTAAATCCATCGTTTTTTTGAACTCCACACCACCCCAGTTCAGACATGGCCAGATGCAAATCAGCCTTGACCCTGTGCCTCATGGGAACAGTCCAGCCCGAACTGCCAAGCCATGTCTTCCCTGGACAAGAATCAAGCATCCTAGGACTGGTTTATGGCTATCAGCCGTCATCAGCCAGGATAGATTGACTCCAGTGGTGTGGAGAGCACGGGACTCACGTCTGAGCATACCCGTCCCACTAGGGGTGATGAATGCAAAAACAACAGCTGATGGACAGAATGCACAAACAATGTCATACATTCACCCCAGTACAGCGATCTGGGCCTAAATCCATAGTTTTTTAGCACTCCACACCACCCCAGTTCAGACATGGCCATATGCAAATCAGCTTTGACCCTGTGCCTCATGGGAACAGTCCAGCACGAACTGCCAAGCCATGTCTTCCCTGGACCGAAATCAAGCATCCTAGGACCGGTTTCTGGCTATCAGCCGTCATCAGCCAGGATAACTTGACTCTAGTGGTGTGGAGGGCAAGGGACTCACGTCTGAGCATACCCGTCCCATTCGGGGTGACAAATGCAAAAACAACAGTTAATGGACAGAATGCAGCACAATGTCATACATTCACCCCAGTACCAAGATTTGGGCCTAAATCCATCGTTTTTTTGCATTCCACACCACCCCAATTCAGACATGGCCATATGCAAATCAGCCTTGACCCTGTACCTCATTTTAACAGTCTAGCCCTTACTGCCAAGACATGTCTTCCCTGGACCGGAATCAACCATCCTTGGACCGATTTCTGGCTATCAGCCGTGATCAGCCAGGATAGCTTGACTTCAGAGGTTTGGAGAGCACCGGACTCACGTCGGAGCATACCAGTCCCACTCAGGGGAACTGTCTAGCCCTAACTGCCAAGCCATGTCTTTCCTGGACCGTAATCAAGCATCCTAGGACCGGTGTCTGGCTATCAGCCGTCATCAGCCAGGATAGCTTGACTCCAGTGGTGTGGAGAGCACGTGACTCACGTCTGAGCATACCCGTCCCACTCGGGGTGACAAATGCAAAAACAACAGTTGATGGACAGAATGCAGCACAATGTCATACATTCACCCCTGTACTGAGATTTGGGACTAAATCTATAGTTTTTTTGCACTCCACACCACCCGAATTCAGACATGGCCATATGCAAATCAGACTTGACCCTGTGCCTCATGGGAACAGTCCAGCCCGAACTGCCAAGTCATGTCCTTCCTGGACCGGAATCAAGCATCCTAGGACCGGTTTCTGGCTATCAGCCGTCATTAGCCAGGATAGCTTGACTCCAGTGGTGTGGAGAGCACGGGACTCACGTCTGAGCATACCCGTTCCACTCGGGGTGACAAATGCAAAAACAACAGTTGATGGACAGAATGCAGAAAAATGTCATACATTCACCCCAGTACAGAGATTTGGGAATTATCCATCGTTTTTTTGCACTCCACACCACCCCAGTTCAGACATGGTCATATGCAAATCAAAAAAACAAACATATGTGTGGAGGGTCAAGGGGAAAATTATACGACCTATCTGCTCGTTCCACATGCCATTACTTTGCGGTTCCTGGGAACTGTGCATGCGCGAAGGAGCAGCGGCTCTCTTCATGCTTGCTTCCGCAATTTGTTTAATTTAAACGTCCCGTATAGCTTATTATTCAATTATCGGCGGCTACTTAAGTGTGGAGGGCGGTATTACAAACGCCTCCACTTCCGCTTGGTCCAAAATCGGGGGTACCAACGGATAGGTGAGTCGCCTGTTGGCCTTTCTTTAAATCAGTTAGTTCCTGCTGAGTAGATAAGATCATTCCTGCTGAGGAAATGAGATTAGAAGTAGCCTGGATGGCCCTAAAACCCTATTAGACTCTGTTTCCAAGTTGGGACTCAGTCGTTTCATGTTCCTTGGTACTCAAGGAGCCTTTGACTGTGGGTGGCCTAGTTAGCTATCTATGGGCGCTTATTAGTACCTCCCACTAATGTTAATGCAATGTACTGTGGTCTTAAGTAAGTTTTCATTCTATACTCATTTTGCATAATCGAATGAAGAGTCTAAAAGAAGCTGTTCAGAGGCGCACATAAGTGTCCATACTGTGTCCTGGGACATGATGAATATCGCAGGATGTGCGATCTCTAAGCGTCCTATGGGAGCCCTTGTGTAGGTTAGTTCTTGGTTTGACAGTTTGGTCTCTATCACACGTTTGTTGGGTTATTTGTGTAGAGCCACTGGATTGGGCACTGTAGAGTTATGTGCTTACTGTGTCCTTTTTCTACACTGTAGAGCGGGGCCTCATACTCCCGAGCGGTCGCCGGGTGAGGTGAGGTCTTCACCCACATAAAGCTGGGTGAGTATCACTATGAGGAAATGCCTCTGGGTGATAAAGCTATTATGCTTTTTATAATGCAGAATGCAAATTATTCATGTAGGTGTGTTTGTCTATACGGTCTCTGTGTATGCATGTGGGTGTGTTTGTGTAATCTAATGTTGTTTGAAAAAATGTTTTTCTGTTTTTGATAGGAAGAAGACATGTTTTTCTCCCTCCAGTGGACATTACGCGTTAAAGTTCCTGGTAGATATGTAACTTTTTCTTAGTACATTCATTGTTATTTCTCACCTCACACATCACATATAGTTGCAGTAGTTATCTATGTATAAGGTCCTGAAGAAAGCCTGGGCAATGCCCCTAAGGCTGAAACATGTTGACCATCCTGCACAACGCCATAGGGTAGTCTTACTACTTGGCGTGTTTTTAACCCTTGACACATGGACTTCTGTCTGAACGTTTTTCAGAGTCTGTGTAGTCAATTTTATTTATCACTATCACTTGAGCACTGCACTTTATTGACATCACTCTAGGATGCACACCATGGCTAGACTATTGACATCCACTCCCACACCGGCACTATATGGTCGGACGTGGTATGGTATGACAAGCAATTCCCACATGACGTAAACTCCACCATAAGGGTGGGCTGATCGGATTTGCTCTAGCTGTTGTTTTCAATAGTTTTTGTTTTCAATAGCATTTGCTCACATTTGCATCCAACTGTCTCACAGTCACTGGTATAGTTACACACCATTTCTAGACCTGGTCTTCTCTGTTGTGTGTTTTGTGTCTTGACAGCAGGGGAACGAGCAGACAGGTCGTATAATATTCCCCTTGACCCTCCACACATATGTTTGTTTTTTAGTTTTTAGAGCAACTTCCAGTTGCGGGTCTATTTGGTATGGATGCAAACGCATCTTTGCACCCTTATAGCTCACCCAACTCAATTGTGTGTGCTGCCCTTCTGTCTACCTCGCCTAACCACCCCTCCCTTCCCCTTTTTTCTGACACTTGAGGATAATAACACCTATTTTACATTCCATCCCCATGACGGTTCCTGTGTAAATAAATTGATCCTGTATGGGGTTGAGTCTCGTTCCATTATATAGTGACTCTTGATGGTGTATACGCTTTTCAAATTAATAGTTTTATTTCGGGGCACAGCCACGGCTCCACCTCCTGCTTTCCTCTCTATGAGAAGTTTGTTGTGGAGACACTTTTTGAAAAAAACGTCCCACTGTATATTAAATATCTAAAGTACAGTTAGCTTTCCACTCAGTATGGTGCGCTTTCATAATGAGAACGACCATAAAATATAAATGTTTCAAGAAAACTATTCACTCCATGGTACATTGTTGGTTCCCAAGACGGGAGATGCGCGCTTAAGATATCCCGTTTTTTTCTATATGGAGTCCCTCACAAACTGTCGAGCCCGGTTTAGTGAGATTCGTCGGGCGCATGCCAAAGGAACAGTGTCTCCTGTTTGAGCATGCGTACGAATCCAGAGCTGATACTAGACCGAGATTGAACACAATATCCGACATGCGTGCTCCATTATTGAGTTGGACTCCCATTAGAGTCAGGTCTCTCTGCACCCGTCTCAGCGACCTAGTATGGAAGCTTCTAGAAATTTTTCTCCTCTTCATAAAGCGGCGATATATACTAAAACAACATGCCATTACTTTGCAGTTTCTGGTCACTGCGTATGCGCGAAGGAGCAGCGGCTCTCTTCATGCTTGCTTCCGCAATTTGTTTAATTTAAACGTCCCGTATGGCTTATTATTCAATTATCGCCGGCTACTTAAGGGTGGAGGGCGGTATTACAAACGCCTCCACTTCCGCTTGGTCCAAAACCGGGAGTACCGATGGATAGGTGAGTCGCCTGTTGGCCTTTCTTTAAATCAGTTAGTTCCTGCTGAGTAGATAAGATCATTCCTGCTGAGGAAATGAGATTAGAAGTAGCCTGGATGGCCCTAAAACCCTATTAGACTCTGTTTCCAAGTTGGGACTCAGTCGTTTCATGTTCCTTGGTACTCAAGGAGCCTTTGACTGTGGGTGGCCTAGTTAGCTATCTATGGGCGCTTATTAGTACCTCTCACTAATGTTAATGCAATGTACTGTGGTCTTAAGTAAGTTTTCATTCTATACTCATTTTGCATAATCGAATGAGGAGTCTAAAAGAAGCTGTTTAGAGGCGCACATAAGTGTCCATACTGTGTCCTGGGACATGATGAATATCGCAGGATGTGCGATCTCTAAGCGTCCTATGGGAGCCCTTGTGTAGGTTAGTTCTTGGTTTGACAAATGGGTCTCTATCACACGTTTGTTGGGTTATTTGTGTAGAGTCATTGTATTGGGCACTGTAGAGTTGTGTGCTTACTGTGTCCTTTTTCTACACTGTAGAGCGGGGCCTCATACTCCCGAGCGGTCGCCGGGTGAGGTGAGGTCTTCACCCACATAAAGCTGGGTGAGTATCACTATGAGGAAATGCCTCTGGGTGATAAAGCTATTATGCTTTTTATAATGCAGAATGCAAATTATTCATGCAGGTGTGTTTGTCTATACAGTCTCTGTGTATGCATGCGGGTGAGTGTGTGTAATCTAATGTTGTTTGAAAAAATGTTTTTCTGTTTTTGATAGGAAGAAGACATGTTTTTCTCCCTCCAGTGGACATTTAAGCGTTAAAGTTCCTGGTAGATAGGTAACTTTTTCTTAGTACATTCATTGTTATTTCTCACCTCACACATCACATATAGTTGCAGTAGCTATTCTATGTCTAAGGTCCTGAAGAAAGCCGGGGCAATGCCCCTAAGGCTGAAACATGTCGACCGTCCTGCACAGCACCATAGGGTAGTCTTACTACTTGACATGTTTTTAACCCTTGACACATGGACGTCTGTCTGAACGTTTTTCAGAGTCTGTGTAATCAATTTTATTTATCACTATCACTTGAGCACTGCACTTTATTGACATCACTCTAGGATGCACACCATGGCTAGACTATTGACATCCACTCCCGCAACGGCACTATATGGTCGGACGTGGTATGGTATGACCAGCAATTCCCACATGACGTAAACTCCACCATAAGGGTGGGCTGATGGGATTTGCTCTAGCTGTTGTTTTCAATAGTTTTTGTTTTCAATAGCATTTGCTCACATTTGCATCCAACTGTCTCACAGTCACTGGTATAGTTACACACCATTTCTAGACCTGGTCTGCTCTGTTGTATGTTTCATATGCAAATCAGCCTTGACCCTGTGCCTCATGGGAACAGTCTAGCCCTTACTGCCAAGCCATGTCTTCCCTGGACGGGAATCAAGCATCCTAGGATCGGTTTCTGGCTATCAGCCGTGATCAGCCAGGATAGCTTGACTTTAGAGGTGTGGAGAGCACGGGACTCACGTCGGAGCATACCCGTCCCACTCGGGGTGACAAATGCAAAAACCACAGTTGATGGACAGAATACAGAACAATGTCATACATTCACCCCAGTACAGAGATCTGGGCCTAAATCCATAGTGTTTTTGAACTCCACACCACCCAAGTTCAGACATGGCCATATGCAAATCAGCCTTGACCCTGTGCCTCATGGGAACAGTCCAGCCCAAGCTGCCAAGCCATGTCTTCCCTGGACCAGAATCAAGCATCCTAGGACCGGTTTCTGGCTATCAGCCGTCATCAGCCAGGATAGCTTGACTCCTGTGGTGTGGAGAGCAAGGGACTCACGTCTGAGCATACCTGTCCCACTCGGGGTGACAACTGCAAAAACAACAGTTGATGGACAGAATGCAGAACAATGTCATACATTCACCCCTGTACAGAGATCTGGGCCTAAATCCATCGTTTTTTTGCACTCCACACCTCCCCAGTTCAGACATGGCCATATGCAAATCAGCCTCGACCCTGTGCCTCATGGGAACAGTCTAGCCCTTACTGCCAAGCCATGTCTTTCCTGGACCTGAATCAAGCATCCCCGGACCAGTTTCTGGCTATCAGCCATCATCAGCCAGGATAGCTTGACTCCAGTGGTGTGGAGAGCATGGGACTGACGTCTGAGCATACCCGTCCCACTCGGGGTGACAAATGCAAAAACAACAGTCGATGGACAGAATGCAGCACAATGTCATACATTCACCCCAGTACAGAGATATGAGCCTAAATCCATTGTTTTTTTGCACTCCACACCACCCCAGTTCAGACATGGCCATATGCAAATCAGACTTGACCCTGTGCCTCATGGGAATAGTCCAGCCCGAACTGCCAAGCCATGTCTTTCCTGGACCGTAATCAAGCATCCTAGGACCGGTTTCTGGCTATCAGCCATCATCAGCCAGGATAGCTTGACTCCAGTGATGTGGAGAGCACGGGACTCACGTCTGAGCATACCCGTCCCACTCGGGCTGACAAATGCAAAAACAACAGTTGATGGACAGAATGCAGAACAATGTCATACATTCACCCCAGTACAGAGATCTGGGCATAAATCCATCGTTTTTTGCACTCCACACCATCCCAGTACAGACATGGCCATATGCAAATTAGCCTTGACTCTGTGCCTCATGGGAAAAGTCCAGCCCGAACTGCCAAGCCATGTCTTCCCTCGACCGTAATCAAGCATCCTAGGACCGGTTTCTGGCTATCAGCCGTCATCAACCAGGATAGCTTGACTCCAGTGGTGTAGAGAGCACGGGACTCACGTCTGAGCATACCCGTCCCACTCGGGGTGACAATTGCAAAAACAACAGTTGATGGACAGAATGCAGAACAATGTCATACATTCACCCCAGTACAGAGATCTGGGCCTAAATCCATCGTTTTTTTGCACTCCACACCACCCCAGTTCAGACATGGCCATATGCAAATCAGCCTTCACCCTGTGCCTCATGGGAACAGTACAGCCCAAACTGCCAAGCCATGTCTTCCCTGGACCAGAATTAAGCATCCTAGGACCGGTTTCTGGCTATTAGCCGTCATCAGCCAGGATTTCTTGACTCCAGTGGTGTGGAGAGCACAGGACTCACGTCTGAGCATACCTGTCCCACTCGGGGTGACAACTGCAAAAACAACAGTTGATGGGCAGAGTGCAGAACAATGTCATACGTTCACCCCTGTACAGAGATCTGGACCTAAATCCATCGTTTTTTTTGCACTTCACACCACCCCTGTTAAGACATGGCCGAATGCAAATCAGCCTTGACCCTGTGCCTCATGGGAACAGTCTAGCCCTTACTGCCAAGCCATGTCTTTCCTGGACCTGAATCAAGCATCCTCTGACTAGTTTCTGGCTATCAGCCGTCATCAGCCAGGATAGCTTGACTCCAGTGGTGTGGAGAGCACAGGACTCACGTCTGAGCATACCCGTCCCACTCGGGGTGACAAATGCAAAAACAACAGTTGATGGACAGAATGCAGCACAATGTCATATATTCACCCAGGTACAGAGATCTGGGCCTAAATCCATCGTTTATTTGCACTCCACACCACCCCAGTTCAGACATGGCCATATGCAAATCAGACTTGACCCTGTGCCTCATGGGAACAGTCCAGCCCGAACTGCCAAACCATGTCTTTCCTGGACCGTAATCAAGCATCCTAGGACCGGTTTCTGGCTATCAGCCGTCATCAGCCAGGATAGCTTGACTCCAGTGGTGTGGAGAGCACGGGACTCACGTCTGAGCATACCCGTCCCACTCGGGGTGACAAATGCAAAAACAACAGTTGATGGACAGAATGCAGCACAATGTCATACATTCACCCCAGTACAGAGATCTGGGCCTAAATCCATTGTTTTTTTGCACTCCGCACCACCCCAGTTCAGACATGGCCATATTCAAATCAGACTTGACCCTGTGCCTCATGGGAACAGTCCAGCCCGAACTGCCAAGCCATGTCTTTCCTGGACCGTAATCAAGCATCCTCGGACCGGTTTCTGGCTATCAGCCGTCATCAGCCAGGATAGCTTGACTCCAGTGGTGTGGAGAGCACAGGACTCACGTCTGAGCATACCCGTCCCACTCGGGGTGACAAATGCAAAAACAACAGTTGATGGACAGAATGCAGAACAATGACATACATTCACCCCAGTATAGAGATCTGGGCCTAAATCCATTGTTTTTTGCACTCCACACCATCCCAGTTCAGACATGGCCATATGCAAATCAGCCTTGACTCTGTGCCTCATGGGAACAGTCCAGCCCGAACTGCCAAGCCATGTCTTCCCTGGACCGGAATCGAGCATCCTAGGACCGGTTTCTGGCTATCAGCCATCATCAGCCAGGATAGCTTGACTCCAGTGGTGTGGAGAGCATGGGACTCACGCCTGAGTATACCCGTCCCACTCGGGTGACAAATGCAAAAACAACAGTTGATGGACAGAATTCAGAACAATGTCATACAATCACCCCAGTACAGAGATCTGGGCCTAAATCCATCGTTTTTCTGCACTCCACACCACCCCAGTTCAGACATGGCCATATGCAAATCAACCTTGACCCTGTGCCTCATGGGAACAGTCCAGCCCGAACTGCCAAGCCATGTCTTTCCTGGATGGGAATCAAGCATCCTAGGACCGGTTTTTGGCTATCAGCCGTCATCAGCCAGGATAGCTTGACTCCAGTGGTGTGGAGAGCATGGGACTCACTCCTGAGTATACCCGTCCCACTCGGGTGACAAATGCAAAAACAACAGTTGATGGACAGAATTCAGAACAATGTCATACATTCACCCCAGTACAGAGATCTGGGCCTAAATCCATCGTATTTCTGCACTCCACACCACCCCAGTTCAGACATGGCCATATGCAAATCAACCTTGACCCTGTGCCTCATGGGAACAGTCCAGCCCGAACTGCCAAGCCATGTCTTTACTGGATGGGAATCAAGCATCCTAGGACCGGTTTTTGGCTATCAGCCGTCATCAGCCAGGATAGCTTGACTCCAGTGGTGTGGAGAGCACGGGACTCACGTCTGAGCATACCCGTCCCACTTGGGGTGACAAATGCAAAAACAACATTTGGTGGACAGAATGCAGAACAATGTCATACATTCACCCCAGTACAGAGATCTTGGCCTAAATCCATTGTTGTTTTGCTCTCCACACCACCCCAGTTCAAACATGGCCATATTCAAATCAGCCTTGAGCCTGTGCCTCATGGGAACAGTCCAGCCCGAACTGCCAAGCCATGTCTTCCCTGGACCGGAATCAAGCATCCTAGGACCAGTTTCTGGCTATCAGCCGTCATCAGCCAGGATAGCTTGACTCCAGTGGTGTGAAGAGCACGGGACTCACGTAAGAGCATACCAGTCCCACTCGGGATGACAAATGCAAAAACAACAGTTGATGGACAGAATGCAGAACAATGTCATACATTCACCCCAGTACAGAGATCTGGGCCTAAATCCATCTTTTTTTGCACTCCACACCACCCCAGTTCAGACATGGCCATATTCAAATCAGACTTGACCCTGTGCATCATGGGAACAGTCCAGCTCGAACTGCCAAGCCATGTCTTCCCTGGACCAGAATCAAGCATCCTAGGACCGGTTTCTGGCTATCAGCCGTCATCAGCCAGGATAGCTTGACTCAAGTGGTGTGGAGAGCACGGGACTCTCCATCGCTTTAATAGAGCGGATTCGAATGGTAAAAATGGGAGACAAGAAAAAAAAAGCGGAGTGTCACCCGTTCATTTAAATGAGCTGCCTGGAGGGTATATGGTCCATGACCAATCCTATTATTATATTGTGGGTTCTCTGTAGGACTGGGGATCTTAATGTCACCTGTATATTAAGTGCGGGAGGGCACAGAGACGTTTTGCAACCTATGGGACCGCACCTTCCCGGTCATTGTTTTCTAGTTGTTCGGGGGTTCGAGGCCATCGGAAGTCCGGGAATCGCCACGCTACGGGGCTTTACTTAAATATGCAGGGTGGGCCTCATCAGTCCCTGAAGCCTGGGTCGTCCTAGGAAATGCCCTATTGATTCTGTAATCACACGGGCAGTACTCATGGTGTTATAAAGTGATGAACTCATAGAACCCTTGCAGTTGTAGTTTTACCCAGGCTTCATTTGTGTAATAGTCAGTTGATTTATGTTTGGTAGGTGCACCTCGAAATTACAAGAGTTTGCCCTCAATCTCCTATAAACAGACGATTTTTACAGTAAACTATGGACAAGTTGTTAGAAAAAGAAGACCTATACACTCAGATATTTATTGGAAAAAAAATAACCTTTATTAAAACACAAATAAATGAAAACATATGTTTATTAGAACAAACAACAGTATAAATTAAAATACGTGGGTTGGACTCCTGTGGAAGCAGTGTTCAAATCCTGCAAGACAAAAATGAAATATAAGTATATGTGCCATGTGGAAGAGGTAACGAAAGGTATTTCAAATGAAAGGACGATATTGAGAATGGGAGAGAGAGGGAGTGGGTGGAAAAGACAAGGGGAGGGAAAGTCAAAAGAACAGAGGGAGGAGGAGACTACTGTCGGCCTATTGTACCCAATCAGTATATATTCATGGAGTCAATTATTCATCAACATTCCTATTGAATCTTCTCCAACACACATATGTACTGAGTTACTTCAAAGAAAAAACTACCACTACAACAACAGTACAACCAAAACAAGTACAATATTTAATTCATTGTCTCTGGTCAAGCAATTGATAATCCACAGAGTTTCTCATTAATTTAGAATTAGAGGTTGCCCAAAGGAGCGTGCAAAAAGGAACTGATCAGAACGTGTGCAGTGAGGGAAAAGAAGGTAAAGAAATGCCGAATAATAATCATAAAATATTCACATTGATATTATACAATGACAGTTACACAGTTTTCCGTATCAAAGCTACCTGGCCACACAAGATAATGATGAATAACCACTGGTATAAGAAATAATATAGACAAGGACATATATGTCAATTGTGTGCACTTTTTATATAACAACAATGGGTCCAAGGTAGGAGTAATAGCGTCGACGTTTCGACTCGACTTAAGGCCAGCCGGTGAGTTAGACCTGGGCCATGCGAGTCTTCATCAGGACAAGCATTAGCAGGGCAAATAAAGGGTTGTAGATGACCCCTAGGGTGAAGGGCAAAGAAGGTATATATCCTCAATAAGCCGAGTAGAATTCACTCCTTTTCAAAGATGATTGAATCATCCCCGGAAATAACAGTCACAATATTCGTCAGAACATCCTAAGCTGGAGTTACCTCAAATCAGTCGTATGTAGGAATCAACTCAAGCTCCTGTCCCAACCGATCAGGAAGCTCTAATCGGTCGTTTGTTTGATTCAAATCGCGCTCCTGTCCCAATCAATCAGGAAGCGTGCTGCCGTAGTTGCAGGCTTCTAAGTTCCCGAAGAGTTCTGAAAGTTTTCGCAGCTGTTGTTGTAGTGGTAGTTTTTTCTTTGAAGTAACTTAGTACATATGTGTGTTAGAGCAGATTCAATAGGCATGCCCATGAATAATTGACTCCATGGATATATACTGATTGGATCAGATTATAAAGAAATAGGTTCTGGACCACTATTTATTTATATCGCCATATACCCAGGTCCATACCTTTTGGGGTGCCCCATTTCATTAATGGTGGCCTACTGTACCCAGCCCTCAGCGTTTACCCTCTTGTCACCCGTTTGTCTAGGACGCGGGGTTCTGCGTCAAAGAATAGGGTCAAGCAAGTACTAAAAATGAAACATATGAATGAGGCCAGAGATTACAATATTAGCTATGGGAAAATCGCTTGCCTGCACCTGTGCACCCAGGGTGCTACACCCCAGCCCCTTCCCCCGCACTGTTCTCAATTGTCGGTCCTGCGAACCAAGGCTTCACTGCTCACCTGCCACCACCGGTGTGTCCAACAACGTCCCAGTTCAAGCTCCATTTCAGGTACCTCTGTAAGGTTGGTCCAGCTGGTCTCCGGTCGGGGTCAGTGTCCTGATACCTCGATGGAAGGTGTCAGAATGCCCAGGGCATCGTCGCAGGCTGAGCTCCCGCTCCACCTATTTTGGGTCCATCAATTCAGTGTCTGAAAAGGGAGAAATAATTTAATGGTGGCAAATTCTGGAGGTAAATGTTTTTTTTTTCAAGCTTAAAAGAAAACAGCAGTTGAGTGCATCCTTCGTTTTTGAAGTACGATCTACCAACTGTTTGTGGTAATCATGGTTCAAAGAGGAGTTGGAGTAGACAAGGTTAAATAATAATGTTATACGAAGGTTCACATACAAAGGAACAGAGCGCATCATAGAAGCATAACGTGCGTGTATAATGTAGTGGTGGAAGGCTGTGTGCATGTACACTTAGTAATGAGCTCACTATAGTGCCCTAAAAGCTAATGCAACATGTCTACAGGGCAGCGCTGACCGCTGGCTCAGGCCCACAGTGCAGTCCAGCAAGTCCTTAAAATGAGATAGAGATGTGACTGAATGGGGTCAGAGATCACATCATTACGCACAGCAATATTGCTTATGCGCACATGCGCACTCAGGCTGATGCATCCCACCCCTCCCGCAGCACCACGCTCAACACGTGTCTGTAGGGCAGCGCTGCCCACTGTCTCAGGCCTACAGTACGGTCCAGCAGGTCTTTAAAATGAGACAGAGATGAGACTGAATCAGGTCAGAGATCATACCATTATGCATGGCAACATCACTTGTTCGCACCTGCGCAGCCAGGGTGATGCCCCCCCACCACAGGTGCTCAATTGGAGCCCCTGTGCACCCAGGGCCCACTGCTCACCTGCTGTTATTGTTGTGTGAGCAAATACTACGGGCAGCAGTGCTCACAATTCAGATGGAGTGTTGATTGCAGGATGGTGTACACCTCATGGATCCATTTCAAAGACGACGGGCAGTAGGGTTTAACAATTTAAAGCCAGTGTTGATTACCAGGATGGTGTACAACTCATGGATCCCTTTTTTTATTGCGCATTGTGATATGCGAGGTGGATGCATCCATATTACCTGAGGCAGTGTGGAAGAAGTGGGACATGTGGTGTCGTCTTTATCCTATTTATATGTTCGCAAAGTGGGTTGGGCTTGCGTACGCCAGGCCAGCGTAGGGGTGTGAATAATTATTCCGGGGACCTGGGCATTTTTCAGTTCCTGCCTGGCCATGAAGTGTACTTGTGTGTGTTTCTTTTATAGTTCTGATGTTGCAGAATGCGCAATTTACATTAATGTAGCATGTGTCGGGAGGGCAGCAAGTATCACTAATGAGATGGTGTTCGAAAAGATTGAATGGCGAACATCACATGTCGTTGTCAATGTTGTGGATATGCGGAGGCACGCATGGCAATGGTGTGCAGTATTATTGAAAGTGTTGGTATCGCGAAGCGTACACGAGTGAATGTGCTCGGATGGAGGGAGGATCAGCAGTGAGGCTATGTCATACACAGTGATAACGCTCATTACAGTCAAGCAATGCATGTCAAACGTGAATCTGAAAGTCTCACAAATCACACACTGCTATACTGGTAAGGCCTGACAACAGAGCGTACAGCAAAATAAATCTACACATTGCTGTTTACTGTTTGTCACATGTGATCTAGGATGTGCACTTTGCCCGAGGCTTCTGATACTTCTTCGAGCCACCGATACCCAGAACGAAAGGGAGCATAATAATAAGCTCACACTCACACACACACCATGGGCATCGTGTAACACACATTTGTTTTTTGATGTAACGTTTGAGATGCATGTCTATCACACGTGGAAGGCTAATGTACAGACCATGAATATTGAGCAAGATGATTGTTGCATGTTGTGTGTAGTATAGGATATGTGTATACAGGAAAAAGTTTTCAAAAAGGCTCTCTAAGCAGAATAGGTGTCTCTCATCAAACGCTGTAGAGAGAATGACTAAAATGGGTGCGGTTACAATGGGGAATGTTGTAACCAAATCAAATGCTTTTTTTTAAGGTCACATGGCAATCGAGCACTGAACATGTAAGGAGGCCGCACTCAACGCAATTTTGACAAAATATTTTTATCATAATATAAGTTTATTACAGTAGAAATATATACATTTTTAAAATATTTCAGATTATCGCTTCCTCCCATATACACTTTAAAGTTATTTAGATATACTTTTGAGACAAAAAAAAACAAGAGAATGGCGTGCCTGGCGCGACACTATACGTGTGTGACGTAACACAGGGCCTGGCAGCGTCTACCCATACGTACATGATGTAATGCGTGGCTTAGTACTGCATACCCGTTGCATACCAAAGTAGCAGCTGGGGCGACTTCATTCGTACAAGATATTAAGCCGGATGCGGTACCACAAACTCGTCGGATACGAAATGCACATCATTTATGAGTTTACCAATATGGTGGATTGGATTTGCGTGCTGATGGAGATTGGTAAGCTACCGGTATGGAAGTGCAGTATTGTCAACAAAAAAAATATATATATATACATATTTTTGAAAGAAGATATAAAACATTACATCATTTTCAAAGTTAAAAAACAAGTATAACAGAGTTCCAAAATATTTTTAAAAGTAATAGAAAAAATATAGGTTTTATAAACATTAAAATATGAAATTAACATTTAAAAAACCTTTGAAATTCACGGAAAAAACCATAAGTTTTACAGACGTTATAGTTAGGAATTAGCATTTAAAGAACCTTTGAAATTCACTGAAAAAACCACAGGTTTCAGGGACGTTATCGTTAGTTGGACATTTGACTCATATAAAACCAGTGAAATTTGCCTGTTATAGTTAGTTGAGCTAACTATAACTCGCGCGTCCTCAATGCACTGCTGATGATGTCACATATTACATCACTAATGACATGGACAGTAATATCACTGATGACATCTCAAATGACATTACTCATGACATCATCCACTGACTGTGTGTTACTGTAAAGGTTAAATATGTTTTATATATATATACACACACCAAGGTGGTTTGAGCCTGATATATATATATATATATATATATATATATATATATATATATATATATATATATATATATATATATATATATATATATATATATATATGGCGCTCACCAGTAGGTAGTTATAGTTAGGACCTATTTTCCATAGGAAATCCGCAACATTCTATTTGCAATAACTTTAGTGCCGGTCGACGAATCTTTGCGAAATTTACAAAAGTTGTGGGGCGCTCTGGTCCGCTCCTATCCTGAAAGTTTGGGAGTGATCCATCAAGCGGGGACTGAGAAAAAAGGAGAGCCCCAAAACATGTTTTCCCGACGCAATTTGCCATAGTAGCCTTTAGCTGCAGCTACAGCCTGTACTGCTGAACGGTATTACACCAAATTTGGCAAAGAGGTAGTCCTTGGTTCAGGCTCGTGCCTTTTTGGTAAATGGTGTAAATCCATTCAGTAGTTCCAGAGAAAATTAAAAGTAAAATCATATATATATCTATGGCCGCGCAGGATCTGTGCACCGTCCCGATGACAAGCTGAATGCTAATTGGCTGTCAATAATCCAAAGCAGGAAGTGTTGGCAGCCATCTTGCGCCTCGGTAGAACTGAGGTACAGGAAAGCAGGAAAAAAAAAACGCAAAAAGGGGTCAGGGTAGAAACACCCTGACCCCCTAGGCCTGCAGAGGGGGTCCCAATTATTACTTTTTTTTTTTTAATCAGCAAAATCTGTGCAGGGTGTGCGCTTCCTTGGTAATTAGCCCCCGGGAGCCACATCCCAGGGGCAATACTGTTTATTGCCCCCAGGATGTGGTAGTGGTATGTGGTAGGGATGTGGAAGTCCCTGGGGCCCCCCAGCCCCAGAGACTGCCACCCCCGGGGCTTCTTTAAAGTATGTGCAGGGGGCTCTCAGGCCTCCAGACCAGGGGACCACCACCCCCGGGGGCTTCCTCAAATTATGTGTGGGGGGCACTCAGTCCCCCAACCCAGGGGACTGCCACCCCCGGGGCTTCAAAAAAATGGGTAGGGGGCTCAAGCCCCAGGGACCGCCACCCCCCGGGGCTTATTAAAATTATGTGCAGGGGCTCAGAGGCCCCCTCAGCCCCATAGACCACCACTTCCCGGGGCTTCTTTAAATTATGTGCGGGGGTTCCCAGGCCCCCCAGCCCCAGAGACTGCGACCCCATGGGGCTTAAAAAAATAATGGGTGGGGGGGGCTCAAAAGCCGCCCTGGGGACCGCCACCCCCTGAGCTTTAAAAAAAGAATGGCAGGGGCTCACGGCCCCCCACAGCCCCAGGGACTGCCACCCCCGGGGCTTCTTTAAATTATGTGCGGGGGCTCTCAGGCCCCCCCAGCCCCAGGAACCGCTACCTCCGGGGCTTATTAAAATTATGTGCGGGGGGCTCTCAGGCCCCACCAGACCCAGGGACTACCACCCCCTGGGCTTCTTTAAATTATGTGCGGGGGGCTCTCATGCCCCCCCAGCACCAGGGACCGCCACCTCCCAGGGCTTAAAAAAATAATGGGTGGGGGTTCAAAGACCTCCCTGGGGACTGCCACACCCGGGGGTTTAAAAAAAGAATTGCGGGGGCTCACAGCCCCAGGGACTACCATGTCAGGGTCTCTCAGATACAGAGTGCCTCTGGTAGGCACAAAGCCCGACTGGTTCGGGAGGACCAAGGCAGTCATCAGTGGGCTGATGCGGTTGGCAATTAATTTAGCTAGGAATTTTGCGTCTACGTTTATAAGGGAGAGGGGCCTGTATGAGTCACAATACATAGCAGCTTTACCTGGCTTGGGTATGGAGATGATATGTGCTTCCCTCATAGAGGGGGGAAGAATACCGGACTCCCTGGCTTCCTCAAACAGGTGTTGTAAGATCTGGATGAGAAGGTGATGAAAGGTTTTATAGAAGTCTGCCGGGAGGCCATCTGTCCCCGGCGCTTTCCCAGATGCCAACTGCATTATAGGTGTGACCATCTCCTCGTCTTCGTGATGTTGTAGAAGAAATTTCTGCTGGCCATCCCCCAACCACGCAATCGCTGTGTCCTCAAGGAAGGACTCAAACTCAGTGGCCTGATCTTCCTGAGTCTTATATAGACATTTGTAAAATCTCCGAAAGGTTGCTACGATATTCGCCTTGTCCATGTGTATCTGGCCATCCTCCTCCTCAATCTCGAGAACCATGTTGGAAAACCATTGGAGACGTATTAGGGATGCCAATGCCTTTCCCGGTCTGTCACCCTCCCCATATTGCCGTGCCCTGTGGTACTTTCCTCTGAACATACATTCGCTTTCGGCCGTGTCTTGTTATTCATCTAGTGTGCTCCTAAAGTGAGCCTGCAGCTCAGGCATCGGGGTTGTCTGCATTTGCGCCTCTATGCGTTTGAGGTCAGCCTCAAGACTACGTAGTCTGGTCCTGATGTCTTCTAGGATTCCCCCGCTTTTGGCAATGCACAGGCCATGAATGGTTACTTTAAAGACCTCCCAAATGGTGGCGTAGTGCAACACTGAGTTTTCATTGCGCAGGAAGAAGTCCGTGATCTCTTGCTCAAGCTCCTGCTTAAAGACTGAGTCAAGCAGGGAGAGTGGATTTAAGTGCCCGTTCAAGAATGAAGAGTATTCATGTGGTGGGGTAAGAGTAATGAGCACCGGGTAGTGATCGAAGTAAGTGCGAGGGAGATGAAGAGCATTTGTCAACCACTGGGTGAGTCCCTTAGTGAGCAACCATGCATCTCTTCTGGAACAGGAGGCCCGAGCAGTGGGGAAGCAGGTACCCACCCTCTGTCTCGGGTGCATATGTCGCCATGCATCGATGAGCACATGGTCAGCAGCGATCAGCTTTAAAGTGGATTGGAAGTTAGAGTAGTGGTGTGGTAACGGGTGTGAGTGGTCCAATGCAGGATCAATGGTGACATTAAGGTCCCCTCCCCATAGCAAGTGTGTGGAGCCTATTTCCAGGATTTTACCCCAGAGTATCCGGAAAAATTCTGGATCAACGGAGTTGGGGCCATAACAGGAGACAAACATAAAAGTCTGTGTGGCCAACCTACTCCAAATGATAGAGTATTGCCCCTGCTTGTCTACCACAGACCCAATAGGAGTGTAGGGGAGAGATTTTCCCACCAGAATGCATGTGCCTCGGGCATACGAGGAGTAAGAAGAGAAGCTGGTATAGCTGGCCCAATGAGAGACAAATGTAGGGGTAGCGTCTGGGTTAAAATGTGTTTCTTGCAGCATTGCGCAATGTATATTATGGTGGTCGAGGTAGGCTAGGATGTGACCACGCTTGCGAGGGTCCTCTAGGCCCGCACATTCCACATGAGGAAGTGGCATGTTTGATGGGTCGGGGGTCACCTACTGCGGCAGACATGGGAGTAGATAGTCATCAATGATGTGTTTCAAGTGGCAGTCGCATATCCGTGTAACAATCAGTAGCATATAGCCAGTGTCATGTGGCAAATCAATAAACTGTACGGTTCTGTGGCAAAAAATTAACTCCCGCTCCCCCACCCACATCAGCAGCCCAAACCTTCCGTGGCACCCTGCCCTCCCCCCACCCAACTGTATCACGTCTCGAAAGACAACATACTGTAAACAAGTAAATACATCCTGAGGCAAAAAAGAGCAAAACACTCAAACTCTTAGTGTCCCAACCAAAATATAAACAGTAGTAAGGGTTCATCTGGTGGGTGGATGCCAGAGGCGACCAATACCTCCTCGCAGTGGCGAGGGCGTTCGGGCAAAATTAGAAGGTCATCTCATGCCAATGCACATTTTAGAACTATGGCTTAATAGGTCACCTGTGCAAGGATGTAGAAGTCCTCCAGGATAATGTCATTACCAGTTTGCAGGTCACAATAAGGGGACAGAGAACTTACCAAGACAGTCCCATCTGGGGCGTTCTAGTCCAGCATCATTGGTCAGAGGAGAGGGTCGGCGCTCAGAGTCAACGTGAGCCAATCCATTCAGTGTCTTTGCCTCCGCTCCCTCGTTCCATCCCAGTATCTATGGCAGAAAGGGTGCGTCCAGGAAGAGTCAAGTCGCAATGGCAAGTTCCCGCCCTGGAAACAATGAGTGGTGCAGGTCCGGTGCGGTGGGTCTTCATTCTATGTCAGAGGTTCCACCGTGCTCCTTTGGGGAATGGGGGGGGGGGGGGAGGGCCACCGCCTGCTTTGGCAGATTTTTAAGGAAGTTCTGCGCCTGCTGTGGGTGTTGAGAAATACCTGTTTCCCAAAGTGCGTGATTTTAAACCATGCCGGGAAGAGCATGTCATAAGGCAAATTGAGCTGCTGAAGTTTCTTTTTGACTGGGAGAAACTTCCTCCTCTGTCACTGCCATGGTAAAATCCAGGTAGAGGGATACCTCCATACCTTCATAACGGAGCTGCCAATGTTCTCTTGACAGGCGGAGGGCAGTATTGCGGTCCCGGTAATTGGGTATTCTAGCTATGATGCGCCGGGGAGTGGCACCCGGGACAGGTCGTGCAGACAGCGAGCGGTGCGCCTGTTTCACCACCAAGACAGGCGAGAAGGCTTCCCTCCCGTTATAAGGACAAGTTCGACATAATCCTCCATTCGCCCTGTAGCTGGCGTCTCAGCCACGCCAAGGATACAGAGGTTATTACGGCGAGAGCGGTATTTAAAATTCTCATTCTTGGCTGCTATTACCTTGAGGATCCTCTCCATGTCTGTTGTTTGGGACGTGGTAGCAGTGGCGGTGTTTTCTAGGTCCGAGATACGGTGCCCTGCCTCCGTCAGCCGGGTTTCAGGCTTATCCACCCTATGAGTGACCCCGTCCAGCCTAGCATTCATGGAATCCATCTTTGATTCGATGGAGGTTAAGCTGGATTGCATGATGAGCAGGAGTTCCTTTAAAATGCCAGTGGAGGGGGGCTGGGGGTCCACATGCTCATCCTCCTGGTCTGTCTGCGAGTGGGTACTCTTTCGCGATTCAAAGTTCAGCTTAGGCTGGCATCCGTCCGGCTTGCCCATCGCTAGAGGCTGGACCGCGTAGTCTGTTTCCAGAGCAAGAGGGGGGTCTACAGCAGTCTGTGTTCCACTTATCCCCACACCGCTGTGAGTGTGGAGCCTGTGAGGTTCCTCAGAGTGGTGCGCAGGTCAGGAGTGACCCAGTGGGCCCAGAGCATACGAGAGGGACGGTATCCCGGCAAATTCCAACCTGGAGAGAGCGCCTTTGTGCCAACACTCAGGGCCAGACCGCAGCAGCAGTTATGTGTCCCCAGCAGTAGCCTATTTCAGGTCAATCCGCAGCCCATTCAGGACCTCCAGAAATCCTTCAGTTTAGGGGGAGTGGAAGGAAGTCAACTTCTGTTATCTCCCATACACAGTGATAGGTTTGCAGTCCCAGGCTGCGCGGTGTGTCAGCAACCTATGGTAATTGTCACAGGCTGGGTTGATGTTTAGTTTGTTTGGCCTGACCCCATTCCTGCAGAGTTTCACTGGCCTGTGTAGCTATAAAGGGTCATGTGCCTTTGTGCTTGTACCTAGGAACAGAGACATACTTTGCCCAGTATACTCCACCAAGAGAGTCACAGGCATGGGGCCAGGGCGTCAGATTCCGGCTGAGTGCCTCAAGTGTTTCTGCCTCTGACTACGGCCGCAGAAACCAACTCGCACAACCTCAACCTCAACCTCAGGGCCGGCCACCCAGTCTCAGCGGCATTCCTCTCAGGCGAAGGCCGCAGCTGGCTGGAAAATAGGTCTCAAACAATTGCCTCCTGGGTGTTGCGATGGGTGTGCGTTCCCGGCTGCGCTCGCCTCCGTCATCCCCATTAAATAGTCTGGGCCCAGCCAGCCGCTTGCGACACCTCTTCTCTGCCTCCTCCAGCCAGGCCTGCAGGATGGGCGGTGAGATAGTCCATCAGGCGGGTTCCTCTAGGTAGCCAGCAGCATTCCTCAGCACAGGAGCCTCACAGACAAGAGATTAATCACGGGTGGGAGGGACAGCATGAGCAAGGTCCTCTCACCGCAGCCTGGCACGCTCCAGGGGAGCACCCTCCCAGTGTAGCCGCCGCAATGCAGTCAATGGTCTCCGGTCGGCTAGCTAGACAGCGGGGTTTCAGGTAGCCCCTGCAAGGGGGCCAGGCGCCTTTCGCATTCCACCGCTTTAGGGCACAGGGGCGGTTCCACGCAGCTCCCGAGGACGCAGGGGGGAGGGGTGCCACAGCGCTACCGGTCGCGTTCTGCTCCTGCTCCGGCACTCCACTCTCTCCCCTTCTCCTTGGCCAGTGTTTCTTCGGGCAGGCTCCGGCACAGTCCCTCACGCCACCTCCGGGCAGCCCTCAGGACTTCACCTTCCCTCGCAGCCGCGCCCGGCACCAGCGCGCCTCTCACCAGGGTCTCCCGCTCAGCTCCCTCCGCTTGCCCCAGCAGTGTCCAAGGCACCGGGTAGGATTCTCCGATCAAGCAGGGGCCACGAGTCAAAGCGGCCTTCATTTTCCACCGCTCCCGGCACCGTATCCTCTTCAATTAGCGATTATTAGTGGCTCACCACCTCTCTCAGACGGCTGCGGCCGTCGCCATCTTGCGACCCACGACTTTGGATTCAGGTGACAAATCTCTGGGTTTCTACCGCAGTTTTGCCGCTGTGTCCACCCCGGCACTTTACTGCACCGTCTAGCATGCCATTTTCACCATTTGTGGCCGTTTTCTGCAGGTGATGACGCTGATTTCAGGCGAATGGTTGCCCGAAGAGCAAGAGCCTCTTGCTTGGCGCCCTCTAGCGCCCCCGACTTCATAAATCCTACGTTGGTCCAACTTGACCGTTTATGACGCGATCCAATACTTTAAATCCACTATTTGGAAACCGACCTACACGTGCCGGATGCTCTCTTTTACCGCACGCTTGATAAGTTAAGAACGACCGGATTTACCTTGACTGGTCTCAGCCCAGCCAGGTTGGAAATATCACCGGCTGAGCGACAATCCAGATACTCTTCATCTGTATTCAGCCCTGAGGAAATTGTGGAACTATTTTCCACATGCGACGAATATCTGAAGATATTTCCTTCCGTTTGATGTATCTTATACTGTTGCACTTATATATGCATATTGTGTAAACCTACAATTTATGTGTGCCTAGTTCTTTGTTTTGCTTGTTCTATGAGGTTTTCACCCACACACATTTGGGGGGTTATAGGGCTTATCCCCTCTCCTAGCTGCACCATACAGATTATACGTCATTTTAGATTTTGCGCGTTTATTGAGCAGAGCCCTGATTACCAAAAACCCTTCTTTTAGGCTTTTCGGAGTCAGGAAGAAGTTGAGAAAACCAAAGCACCAGCCTCACTGCCACAGGTGATGGTCCGCCGGCAGAGGTAAGCTGAGGTCTGATAGGGCAGAGTGGAGAGGAATTCCAAGGAGTTTTTAAGCAACTCAGCAAAATTCCATGTAGTGCCACTTCTTCATCTCCGCCCTCCATTAAGTAGGATAAGGATGTTATTATCTAAATAGTACACACTTGGATAAGTGTCTGGGTTCTGCAAATATGCCAAAGGTTAACCTCATCAAGCAATAACACTAACAGACCTTGCCTATTGTTCCTACTTTGGTAGCGGGTTATTGTGTATACTGGACCACAGGAAGAGTATATAAGTAAGGTAAGCAATCAAGCAAGTAAATATATGGCATTGGACGTCAGGTAGAGAAAGACTAGGGGGGGAAGTTGATGTACAGTATTTGACTATTTCAGAGGACAGCTTTTTTGCCAATGAAACAACAGAATACAGCGCTAAAAACCAGTGTAATAAAAACAAAAGACCGATTGCAAGTGATATACGTTAGAAAGAAAAAACTCATTAATTGTATTCACCCTCTCCACCCACAAAATGCCCACACCTTTCTCGAAGCAAATTGTCCCAAATGTCTTGTAAATCATGTGCAAACCTTTCCCCAACTTCCGTTCTCAAATCCCACCATTTTTATGCACAACACATTCCTCCCACCAAAACAAATCCATTAAATATAGGGCTCAGAGGGCATCTATGCAGGTGCCTAGGCATGCCACTTCCTGAGGCAGGTTCTTTTGGCCACACCGGAGCAATGCCACCACAGATTGGGGCAGCGTGTCATTATTGGGGCCGATGATGGGGGTGGGTGCACAGCAGGGTTGCAGTGGTGGACTCTGCTGTTGGTGCCACTGGCATTAGAGTGTCTGGGTTTGAGGCAGGACTGGCTGGTGGGAGCAACTGGAGGTGCATGCTTCCTCCTCCTCCAAGGCCACCAGCTTGAGATATTTGGCCACAATGGCCTCCATTCTCTGGCGCTGCAGCCAGGTGGATATCTCCTGCCAGGATAGGTGGACTCCAGCAGCAGGAGTAGGTATATCAAGAAAAAAAAGAAAAAATACAAATTGTAATGCTCATTGCAAACATGTGTTTATAGTGACACAGTAGCAGAAGATTGCTGGTCCCCTTGGACCATTGGACTTTTCGATGTTATTTGTCACAGGGCCAAGTTTTACCCACACATGCACCTCATAACAATAGCACTGACTACAAGGAATTAAGCCAGAATACCATCATATTCAAAACGTGTTTTTTGTTTAAACAATTTCATAGTGAAACCAAACAGTCACATTGTATTTAAATTACTACTTATTATTCAGTAAGCTGTATATGCTGCACAATTGATAGTGTACTTGATGTACAACATTAATTGAGGTCCACTACTCTTCAGTCTATATAGGGAAGAAGTTGTTCTTGTGAACAATGTATGAGTACTTAAAAGTCTACATGCACATTGGCAATTAACACTGGGAATAAAATGCTGAAAGAAAAGCATTAATACAGAATGCAATTAGGAGACCAAATACTGTTTAAACAAAATTGTGTCTGTTTTGAAAAAACATATAAATTGTGCTATGTATCTCAAGTGAAAAAATGAGCCAACACAACATCAGTGACCAATTATAATATACAGCAAGGTTTCTCACTACATGAAAACTGCCATTTTTAAATAAACAATTTCCTACAACAGGCTCTGTATTGATTTAGAAAGGCCAGAAAGTGTTCATTTAAAATGTAAGCTGAAGACGTTTCGACTACTAATGAATCACAGTGATCATTAGCCAGAATTGGTGAAGTGAACATCAATAAAGTGATGAACAGAAAAAGGGTTATTAGACTCACATAGGGCCCAGTTGGTTGCCCAGTGAGGGGAGGGGGGATGGAAAGAGAAGCAATATGGGAATGAGTAGTGGTGTGTCGGAATGGCATACGTTATGGACAGAAGCATGTTTGTGTAGGATAGGGACACACAAATCTGTCACTTAGAACAAGAGGTTACTGCCTATTAATGGGGTTTTTGTGTGACTGAGTGATTCAATTGTTGCATATACGGATGGGACGCCTTCATAATAAAGAAAGGCGAGTGCCACTGAAGTCTGCCCTATGCCATGGTTGTCTGGAATTAAGACTACTCGTCTTACTGTGAGAGCCGCCAAATGTCAGTCTCATGGAGTAGATGCTGGTTGTAGTCTGCAGAATGTTTTAGTGTCACGTATTAGAATTAATTCAAATGTTACTGTTCTTCTCCGACTGCTTTTTCAATTCTACCCTGACTCCAAACTTAGAAGAGGCAAATCGAATACTCTGTCACACATGCGAAAAAGAACAGATACCCTGTCTACCATAAGTAGACATTGCACAGATTTAAAATGATGTACTGCAGTACAAGGAAGGGAATGGGATGTATTTTATTTAGCAAATATTCACAGAGTATCCTATCTGCAAAACTATTAATCTGGCGCTTAGTCCCACATTATACCATGGCCTCGCCCTCCACCACAAATTATTTTCATCATATACCTTCACTAGGAAGTAGGGAAAGTTACTACACTGAAAGGTAAATCAGAGGGATTAATCTAAGTAGAGGTTTAGCTATAGAATAGTGGGGTGTTACTGATCAAGTGTTAAACTTTTGCTTAGTCAGTCACTGTGGCTGACGAATGGCGAAAGGAAACAAATGGTAGATGTGTAAATCCGTCATGGAATCCATGAAATATTATTCATAACATGTAGCGCCCACTGAGAATGGAATTTACACTTTTTTGGTAGGCTGGGACAAAAAAAATGATGAAGTAAATTACTAATAGTAGGTGATTGAGTGGGAACTAGGAAATGCACATTGTTTTTGGTTTGTACTGCATTGCAAACTTCGTAATATCACATTGTTAACTGAAGCAAATGCACATTGCCCAGCCTACATTACAGCAAAATATAGAACCATACTCCAGTTCAGTCATTGGTGGTGAAATGCTGTGGACAGGGAGGTGATGATGGGTGGGATATCTGTCTCACAAATACAGCATAATTTGTCAATAAGCAAGCAAGGTGAGATGTCATTTGTCCCTGCCACTGCTGGCACTGCTCCACTTTCAACCATCTGGGCCTCTTCTGTCTCACTCCCTGCCTGGCTGCTGGCTATGGCTGCGGCACTGGTGGTCTGTGCAGCTAGGAAAAAAACATGTTATCCATTTTAGATACCAGATTTACCAACTCAGTATTTATTTCACACAAAGCAATGCCTCACTACTGTTTGGTTAGCAGTATCATTTATCAAACTATCACTTGGGGAGGTTTGTTGGTTGACAACATATTAAAAAAGATAGGTACTCAAGTTAACCAAAACATTTTACTCCTAATAGAGGATGAAGGCTATAAAAGGATGAGAGCGAATCACAATGAAGGGGTGGAAGGGACTAGTCAATGAAGGACATATGGTCCTGGTTGGTAATTGAATCTCATTCCTTTTGTGTCATGCTGGATTTTTGTGGAAACCACAGGTACTATGTATAAATAAGACAGCATTGTGGGATCCATGACCACTTTATTTTTGACTGTTTAATCACGAAAGACTTCTCAACCAGCATATTTGATAAATAATACTTTAATTGGGCCCTCAAGATTCCTCACAGACCCAAATATCTGTTGACTTATTCTTACAGTGCCACAAGAAATATAACACAGGGGCAAGGAATAACTTACTAAAAAGAGAGAAGAAGAAATCTACAGGCAGGAAAAAGTCATCTTACAGAAACTGGAAATATAAAAAAACAGGATAATGCAGAGATAACAAATGTTAGATAGGGGAGTTGAAAAATACACAAGGCCAAATAATTTTACTAGTAGGAAAAGGTAAAAGTAAGAAACAATAATGAACAGGACTTACTGGGGCCAGCAGAACTATTGTCCACAGTGCTGGTAGTGGTAGTGGATCCACCCACTACCAAGTTGGTGCTGGCTTCCCCTTCACCCTCCGACGCCAATGTAAGAAATAAAGAAGATTAAAGAAGGGAAGTGGGTGGGAAAATTAGTTAGTCACATAGGCATGTCCACCCTCAGGCCAGTATCACACCTAAGGTGGGCTACCTGAGGTGGAGGTGACTTTTCAGAGTTGGTCATGTTGGTCATGGCAAACTTAGGAAATCTGGGACAGGGTTATTACCACTACGTACTGGAGGTGGTCATGTAGGGGGTGTAGTGACCCAAAGGTAGGTGACCCATTGGCCACTGCCCTACACTATCCTAGACCATAGATTCAGTATTTAGGGAGGCCCTGGCAGCACAGGATCAGATCCTGATGACCTACGAAGAAGAAGGACAGTGAAGAGCTGCAAAAGCAGAAGACTGAAGAAGAGCAACTGACTTGGCATCAGCCCTGCTGGTCTGTCTGCTGTTCTCCGCCAAACCTATGGCAAAGATGTGGTACCTCCAAAGCCTGGCAGAACACTCTGCCTTCAATATAGACTCAGGATTTTCCATGAAGCAGTGGAACTGTTGCCCTGCATCCTTCAGGCACCCCAAGAAGCACAGTGAGGACTCTGGAACCAACGCAACCCATCAACGCCATGTGCCTCAGCACCCGAGCCCATGTCGAAGTAAGCCAACAATGTCAGTGTGGTCCACAAGTTAAACAGAGACAGAGCCCACTTTGATTTCACCCCTCGTGAACTCCCTGGCATCGCATGCATCCTCTGTTTGCAGGCCCCATTCAACTGCAAATGCTCCCGCATTAAGAAGCCCAGCACCTCAAAGACCCTCTGCATTAGGCTACTCCTGCCAGAGGGGAAGAGGTCCGCCAGTGTCCCCATGTTCCCTAGCATCACAAGATTTGAGCCCTTTGTGTGGGTCAACACGACTGGCCTTCCAGACAAAACCTCCAGCCTCTTTTTCACCATGATCCCTATTGAATAACATTGGGGAACAGACACTATATTGCACCACTGTCTGGCCGTATTAGTGCCTCTGTAGGAGACCTCCCAGTACTGCCTTGGACCTTGCCAGATCCTTACTTAAAGCCCCAGATATTGGCATCTTAATTCACAAACTGTTCCTGAATGCCATACTTTTTTTCTCTATACAATATTATTGCAGGCTCTGAAAAATAGAGTATGTCGACTTTTTAAAACTGCAAAGCATTTCTCTTGCAAAACACACTAACCTCATCGTATTAATTCTGGTGCCTATATAAATATAAAAACATCTGCTATTTTGATAATTTGTTGTGGATCTCCTTAATGAGTCATGTGCATCATTTCTCAATTATTGTGCGTATTTGCAGAGGTTAACCAGCTTTGCTGATAAGCCTAAGTCTGCTCGACCACACTACCTCCTCGAAGAGCACCTTGGGATTTTTAGAGCAAGCCTCTGCCCACTCATAAAGAAACCCCTGGAATATTTGCACAATATACCTCATTTTAGTACAACATATAAAGAGCCAGCTTCCTACAGTTATCCTTGATGATAAAGATTGTTCTCGTGCAGAGAGGGTCCCCTTTCTGCACAAACAAATCCAGAGTGCAATGTAATGTATGTGGCAACCTTGCTACATAGTGCAAAGGTGCCTGCACTGACATGGTAGGCAGCACTTGGTGTTGTCGTCATCATATTTATTTATTTATTTAATTCACGTACTGGAGGTGGTCATGTAGGGGGTGTAGTGACCCAAAGGTAGGTGACCCATTGGCCACTGCCCTACACTATCCTAGACCATAGATTCAGTATTTAGGGAGGCCCTGGCAGCACAGGATCAGATCCTGATGACCTACGAAGAAGAAGGACAGTGAAGAGCTGCAAAAGCAGAAGACTGAAGAACAGCAACTGACTTGGCATCAGCCCTGCTGGTCTGTCTGCTGTTCTTCGCCAAACCTATGGCAAAGATGTGGTACCTCCAAAGCCTGGCAGAACACTCTGCCTTCAATATAGACTCAGGATTTTCCATGAAGCAGTGGAACTGTTGCCCTGCATCCTTCAGGCACCCCAAGAAGCACAGTGAGGACTCTGGAACCAACGCAACCCATCAACGCCATGTGCCTCAGCACCCGAGCCCATGTCGAAGTAAGCCAACAATGTCAGTGTGGTCCACAAGTTAAACAGAGACAGAGCCCACTTTGATTTCACCCCTCGTGAACTCCCTGGCATCGCATGCATCCTCTGTTTGCAGGCCCCATTCAACTGCAAATGCTCCCGCATTAAGAAGCCCAGCACCTCAAAGACCCTCTGCATTAGGCTACTCCTGCCAGAGGGGAAGAGGTCCGCCAGTGTCCCCATGTTCCCTAGCATCACAAGATTTGAGCCCTTTGTGTGGGTCAACACGACTGGCCTTCCAGACAAAACCTCCAGCCTCTTTTTCACCATGATCCCTATTGAATAACATTGGGGAACAGACACTATATTGCACCACTGTCTGGCCGTATTAGTGCCTCTGTAGGAGACCTCCCAGTACTGCCTTGGACCTTGCCAGATCCTTACTTAAAGCCCCAGATATTGGCATCTTAATTCACAAACTGTTCCTGAATGCCATACTTTTTTTCTCTATACAATATTATTGCAGGCTCTGAAAAATAGAGTATGTCGACTTTTTAAAACTGCAAAGCATTTCTCTTGCAAAACACACTAACCTCATCGTATTAATTCTGGTGCCTATATAAATATAAAAACATCTGCTATTTTGATAATTTGTTGTGGATCTCCTTAATGAGTCATGTGCATCATTTCTCAATTATTGTGCGTATTTGCAGAGGTTAACCAGCTTTGCTGATAAGCCTAAGTCTGCTCGACCACACTACCTCCTCGAAGAGCACCTTGGGATTTTTAGAGCAAGCCTCTGCCCACTCATAAAGAAACCCCTGGAATATTTGCACAATATACCTCATTTTAGTACAACATATAAAGAGCCAGCTTCCTACAGTTATCCTTGATGATAAAGATTGTTCTCGTGCAGAGAGGGTCCCCTTTCTGCACAAACAAATCCAGAGTGCAATGTAATGTATGTGGCAACCTTGCTACATAGTGCAAAGGTGCCTGCACTGACATGGTAGGCAGCACTTGGTGTTGTCGTCATCATATTTATTTATTTATTTAATTCACTTATAGAGCGCATGGTTTCACAATCAGTGTGGCCCCATGTTAAGAGATAGCTCAGAGAGATTAGGATACAAAGTTCCAGACCTGCAGTGACGTGTGTCCATATCAGGTCCTAGCATTGAATAGTTTGTACAAACAACCATGTCTTTAGCTGTCTATGAAAACTTCTTTCGCATGGTTCTATTCTTAGGTCCATCAGGAGGCTGTTCCAAATTCTTGCTGCACGGTACCCGAATGAGCGTTCCCCCATTCTTACTCTTGAAAAGTCTTGGTACAGTCACCAGAGCCTTTTCTAATGATCTTAAACTACCTCCTGGTGTATATTTGGTGATTAGCGGTTACAGATATGTTGGTCCTTTCTTTTGTAAAATGCGGTGCCAGTTGCACATTGCCTTAAACACGACTCTCTTTTCCACTGGTAGCCAATGGAGGGTTTTCAAGGCTTTCTTCATGTTAGATCTTCTCGGCAGATCAAGTATCAGACCCGCCACCGCATTTTGTACCCTCTGTAGTTTGGACAGACCCTTTTTGTGGCTCCAAGGTATAGAACATTCCCATAGTCCAATTGGGATGTTAGTACCGAATGCACAATGTTTTTCCTGGCAATAGATGGTAAGAGATCTAGGACTTTACGCTGAGTTTTCATGGCCCCAAAGCATTTTCCAGCTACATCCTGCATTTTGTTCTCAAATGTCAGCTCTGAGTCAAACCAGACTCCGAGGTTTTTCACTTCTGCTTTAGGGGTGGGTAGTTGGCCTAGTGCATCAGGCCACCATGCAGTTGCCCATATGGATGGTGATTTGCCTACTATCAGTACCTCCGTTTTTTTTCCATTTAACTTGAGGCAATGATTTGACATCCTGCATGCTACTTCTTTTAAACATTCTGAGAAACGTATAGCTGCCTGGTCCTTATTCTGTGATAGCAGCAAGATAAGCTGTGTGTCGTCAGCATAGGAGACGGGAAACATCATTTTCAACGAAGGCTTTTCCACGCGTGACGTTTACTACGAGGCACTTACCTCGCAAACGTCTTTTCCACGCGTATGCCTTCAACGACAGTCTTTACCACGAATATACGTTCTGGCTAGGGGGGAGGCGTGGAATTCTTTCCAGTCGTTCAGCGTGGGATTGGGGGGGGGGGTTGGCGGGGGTTGGCTGGGAATGGGATGGGGGGGCCTGGGGGGGTCTCCCCCCCAAAAATAAACAAAGGAGCGGGTTAATTACATTTAAAAAAAAAACGCACTTCAGTAGCACTGAGGTAAAAGGAAAGTGCCTCCCCCAAAGACGTGCCGTTACGGCAGTCCTTTTTTAATTTTGGCAGACGTGTTTTCACGCTTGTTTCGATGGTGGATGGAAGGTACGGGCTGCTGGTGAAAGACAGGAAGGTGTCAGGTAAGAAAATAATCTTTAGCATTTGTGTTTGTGTTTAGGACGTAAAAATGCGTGGTATGATCCTTCGTTGCAAATTCCAGCGTGGTAAAGCCACTTGCGAACTAAAATTCGCGTGGTATTGCCATGCGTGGAACTTGTATTCGAGGTAAAATCATATATTCATAGGAGACAATTGACACATTATGTTTCCCCACTCTTTCTGCCAGTGGTCCCAAATAAATGTTAAATAAAGTAGGGCTCAAGATAGAGGCTTGTGGAGCCCCCTGGGATAAGGGAATGCTTTCAGATAAAAAGGTTTGTTGTGCGACTTGGAAGCTCCGTGCAGAGAGGAACGAGGTGAGCCAGCTTAGAGCCCCCTGCTTGAAACCACACGCCTCTAACCTATGGAGGAGCAGTTTGTGGGAGATGGTATCAAACGCCGCACTTCGTCTGCATATTTTCTCAGAGTTTTCGAGGCCATAAGTAGCGCTGACTCTGTAGAGTGTGCCCTCCTAAATCCTGATTGGGATTGTAGTGCGAGAGAATTCAATTCAATTCAAATTTATTGCATTATCAATTAAAACCATTACAAATTACATAAAATTTAAAATGTATAAAAAGAGAACAAGTGCAAAGAAATTGAGAAGAACCTTGGAAAAAAGCAATTCCTCTCTAGAAGCATGTATAACAATGTGTATAATATGTTGTAATTGAATACAACAGGCTATTTTACTATAAAAGACACATTGTCTTTTTTTTGCAAACACAAAACCTATGAAGCACTAAAGTTCTTGTCAATGTATGTAGGTAGCTTGATTGTACAATGCAAAGTTACTTTTGAAATGTTACTAATTAATGCCAATAAAAATAAGGGTACAGTACAATTGAAGATTTGTTAAAAAGTAGGCACCGCCACTGCCAGGGTGAGATGGTGTCAGGTTGGACGTGGGCTCTCAAACAGGATATAGCATACGTTTTGCAATGTAACAATTTGGGCCTAAAATGTAAATGTATTGATAAGTCACAATGGCTGTTAAAGTGCACATACATTCCTAAACGAGTTCTAGTGTGGACAATAGATAAAAGTTTACAAATACAACTATAGGAGGCCATCAATTTAAAATGCATAATTAGGTCACAGACATTGTGTGCGTATTGCTAGGAAAGAGGTTTCAACTATGTTTTTAAAGCACATGTGTGCCTTTAAAGTGCAAACAGAGTCATGAATGATTCCAATGCAGACCGTGATTTTATGGTGTTGTATCACAGGAGGCATTTTGTTCTTACAGTGCCACAAACATGCTGAGGTTTGAGTTAGATTATTAAGTCACAGACACTGTAAGGCTTTTAAAGTGCAGACAAAAGCCACAATTAGAATCTGCTCAAGGGGCGAGTTGGAATTAATTGACAATACCTTAAATGACAAATGATTTAGATGTATTTAGGTCCACCGGAGACATGGCAGGTGATGTTTTTATAGAACGCATTAGCCTCTAACTCCGATCCTTGCTGCACAGAAGGCTGGGCAGTCTGTCAGCAGTTCACGTTATTTCATGAGTTACAACCTTGCATTATGAATTTCACAAATTTTGCCATTTTAGTCTCCAGGCAGTAGAGAATGGATATGGCCACCTTGGGTGAGCAGGTTCCATACCATAAGGAGTTGGCCTCAGTAGTGTCATATAGATATACATTGCCTATGTGCTGTGTTACGTTAGCATGAGCTTATTAGGAATTTAAACGCCATTTAACTTTCTGCTGCTTCTGCACACGACACATAGCTGTTGCTTTAGCTTTGAGCCAAGTAGAATGTTTTGATTCATGCAAGAATAATATGTTGTTACTCTGATATCAGCCTTGCTTTGCGAGCTGTGTCTGTACAGTGAGTGCAGAAACCTTCAAGGATATCTCAACACAGTGGTTGTTGTGAGGTCTGATCTTCGCACGTTCCTAGACATAACATACATGCAGCTGCGGCCAAGGTCTGGCTTTAGGCGCGTTTTATATTGCTTTGCATAAGAGCATAGAAAAACACTTGATGGTGCTTCGCATGCAGAGAGCTGGTGGAAGATGATGTAATCCCTTACCACTAGGATCTTGAGGTATGGGGCCGCCCTGCTAAAACCCAAAGAGAGCTTCTTAGATATAATATAATATACTAGCTAGGGAGGGTGAGAATTAGGTGTTACTGAACCCTATTTGTTTTAGCATAATACCATGCTTTCACCTTTTGTGTTCTACGGACTAGTGACTATGCTGATTACTTTGTTTCTTATAATATGTTTGCTTGCGTTAGCTAAGATACTGCGTTTTAGAACACTGCATAAGTGAATAAATATTTCAAATATGCACGCGTCCTCTTTTACTCCTTGTTCTGGATTGGAATGATTGTATAACGAAAGAGTGTTCATGCGTTCCACGTTACCTGAGGTGTACTAAGTCCATGTTCTGGTTTGTCTAAGCATTGGGAGTTTGTGATAACCAATGAGACACTGTAGATAGTCTGTTAGGGGATTTTGGGCACTAAGGTGAGTTTTGGCACAGCCTAATTCACTGAGGTTCCAAGTCTCTATGCACAGTTCTGTATGAGAACGGAATCCCTGCGACAGTAGTATCCGGTAGACATGTACTAATGCTGGACAGCAGAGTAGTATGTGTGCTAAGAATGTCCTTCTATAATTGCAAAGTCTACACCTGATGATATTTTCAAGAGATTTCCATGATGGATTCAGTTTGTTGTTTGGGAGTGGAATCAATCTTGCCAACAAAATCTGTTTAGGAACGAGTTGTCCCACTGCCTGTTGAAGATGAAGTTTTGCTGCGTGATTCAATTGTGGTGCTACTGAGGACTTGTGCAGGGCTTTCCCTGATAAGGCTTCCATGGCCAGTTTCTGTGACTGACTATACAGCTGTTTTCTTATAGCAGATTTGATGCGGATATAATAGATCTTGTTTGTGTCCCATTTTTTAAGTTGCAGATGCTCTTTGGCTATCGCAAGGTTTGTGGAGCGGAATTGTTGGCACTTGTCAGGATTCTTTTTTATTAAGGCCTTCATGGTGTAAGGAGTAGGGACCATTACCTGATAGTAGAACTTTGCAAGTGCTGCCAAATTTTCCAGGGTATGGTGTGCAAATCCAAATTCTAATTTGATATGGGTATTCCTCATATAAGAGGGTAAATGAAATAACTTCTTATAAACTGTACAGTCGATCTTTTCTAATGCTGAACCCAACATTCCTGGGAATGCCTACTGGGCATAGTTGAGTGCAGGAGGTAGTTTGGTGTGAACTACCCAACGAATGGCAGTGGACATTGGGCTGTCAAGCTTTTTGTTTAAATTATATAAGGCACATGTAACCATTTTTGCTTTCCTTTTAATTTTTTGTAAGTATAGAGTTGGTCTGCCAATTTCAATTATCCAGTGGCCCAGATAACTGTAATGTTAAACAGAGTTTTGCTTCTGCGAGCCCAATCCCCATCGGGTAAGCCTTTTCATTGGGTATCTCCCAAAGATCACAACTTTTGTTTTGCTTTTGTTTTGCTCCCGTTGGCCACAAGCTCTTTCCTGCGGTTATATGTGTTCAGGGCATTGAGGGCTTTTTGCAGACCAGTTTTTTTGTGGGCTAGCAGCAATAGGTTGTCAGCATACAGCATAAGAAGATTCTGCCAATTCTTGGGGTGACTAGAGCGGCTCTAGCTAGCGCTGAAACCAGGTTCGCCATGTAGATATTAAATAACATAGGGGCCAGCACACAGCCCTCTTTTAGTCCTCGTTCTGTGTTGATATTAGCAGTTGCTGTCTACCCTGTACATTTTACACATACCCAGGTCCTGGTGTATAGGGATATGATTGCTTGCAGCAATTTGTTCCACCTCTCAAGCTTCTGCCATAAGATGTTTCTGTCAAAGGCAGCCGAGTAATCCATAAAGCATGCAAACAGTGGGAGTGAGTGATGATTTGCTGCTAGCTGCACAAGGTATGAGAGAATGACTATGTTGTCCACAGTTGGAGCTTCTGCATGAAGCGCTATTTGATAGTAGGGGAAGAGGCCTTCCACCCAAGTCCTTTGTGCTAGTTCCTGGAGCAGTTTTCTGGAGTATTTCTAGCACCCAATATCCAGTAGCAAAATTAGACGAAAGTTCCTTGGGTGAGCTTTGGAACCCGTCTTAAAGAAGGATTTGAGGATATATGCTCTCCATGACTCCAGGGCCTCTGCATGAAGCCAACATTCCGCAAACAGTGGCACCAATACTAGGGCCCAAAAATGTGTGTCTTCCCTAAATAGTGATCCTTGAATCCCATTGGTCCCAGGGGCCCCTTCCTTTCTGATCTTTTTTAGAACTTTACGGATTGCAGATTCATATGGGGAGATGAAGGTTTCCTCTCTATGTCATTTGCGTATGCTTTCTTTTTATGAGCAATGTTGGTCCTCCGATTCACAATAAAGTGTTTTGACATGGGCAATCCAATCCCTGGATTGCATGGAGTTACCTCTACTTTTGTCCCTAGTGGCATAGGGGGTTGGCATACATCCAAAATTGCTGATGTTTGCGGCTATCAAGTCAAAAGTTCTTATTTAGTCTCCTGCACCTTCCTCCTCTGTTCCCGGGGTGCAGAGTGTCGCAACTCCTTTGAGTGTCTGGTGTTCATTTTTCTGTGCGCCCTTTATATGACCCTTAAATATTGCACACATTTCTTAATTTCCATGACTGGGCTTAGTATGTAAATGTTTTAGTGGTTTGTAGCATTGAGGGTTTCCCTTGTAGTAATGTACATAGGACAGAGGACAGCTTGGACCAGCATGTAATTATCTCTGGTGAAGTTGGCCACCATACCCAGCTTGTTTTCAAGGTATCAAACTTTCCAACGGTCATAGCAGACCATTTAATCCTCCGCATAAGCTTGTAGTGTTTTTCACCAATAGTGATTCCTAAGGGGGCTTGCCTGCTAGGGAGTTCTGATTGAAATATCTAGTCCGACCTGTAGGGCAGTGTAGTCTATCTTATTTCATTGTAACACCTCATAGGTGGTGAGGCACTCACTTAGACTCTGTGACAGGAAAACATAGTCAATATTGGGTTGATTGTTGAAAGAAGGGGCAAATGTTGGCCATACATTATTTGTTGTAGCTATTGCCTTTACTGAATTGAGGTTATAGGTTTACAGAAAGATGTTAAACCTGATTGTTTCACCGTAGTACTGCAGTCTGCAGCGCCTCCCTCCAAACTAAGTGATGCATGTTAAAATCCCCAAATATGTCTGAGGTGGTGAACTGTGGTGTTAAGTTTTCCAGACTCTATATCATCTGGTCGAGGTGTCCGTGCCATGTGTATTAAAGTATGCCTTAATAATTATGCTGGTCAGACTGCCAGCTGGGCCCATTAGGCCTTTTAAAATACCTGTTGAAACATTTTGGTGTAACTATTTATTTCTGTGAAAGTCAGATTTATTGAATGTCTAATGTAGATTGAAATGCCACCCTAAGGTCTCTCGAATAGATGCAGTTTTTTTGCAACTTATGAAATCTGCTAGCAGTGGTGGGCTTAATACCCATGTCGCCTTTAGGCAAACAATTTTCACTGCGTTGAGAAATGCAAGCATGCCCAAGATCTTACTAATGCCAGCCACATTCCATGTTAGTATGCTGATGTTATCAATTTGGTTGCTGTGAGTACAGGTGACTCAGCGAGCCAATTCCTGCCCGTTTAATCAACACTGGATTTGTACGTTCCCAACCTGCTTCGGACCTCATGTAAACCAGTTCACCCAAACCGAGTTTTATTCAGAAACCCACATAAATTAAACAATAAATCCAGTAGTGTTTAGTGAGAGAATAGAATCAAAATACCCCAGGTGTGTGATCGGACCAAAACCAAGAAAAATAGAAGTGAAGTTAAGGATAAGCAAAACCAGGTAATTGATTGATACAAATATGAGGCAGCAGTTTCAGATACAAACAATCATAGATACAGAAATTCAATAATTGTATCTGCAAAAGGCGAAAAACTCTGTCTGTCTCTATAAACGATTATAGAGACAGACGTAATTTTTTGTGTGTTTCTAAAGAAACCCAGTTCAGCTGAATCGTGTTACATACTGGCAGAGTTATCATTGCTCCTCCTAATTGTTTTTAACCTTGCATTAATGTGTCTTGGATTCAGTCCATATATGTGAGATGTATAACTTTTCTTTTTGAATGAGTTCCATGTGAATGCTTATTTCAAGGAGCCCTATTTATTGAACTGCACAGATGGTCTCATCTAGAGTTTGCTTGATCTGTGAGCTCCATTTGGACATAGGCTCCAAACTTACTTTTTTTGAAGGTGGACTCAGGGCCACCCCATATGACAGGTCAAAGTTGGCTTGTTCCAGTGCCCTTAGCTTGCAGTGAATTGGCCTTGGGTAAGTGAGTTTACTTCAACAGACAGGTCTGATGCCCTGATCCTTGTGGGATACCTAATCTGAGTGGCCTTGGGAATCCATGAGGGCCCCCTGCTGTCATTGAGGGTGGCTGTGCATCAGAGGGGCTGTGCACTACCTGAGAGTGAGTGAGCTGCCCAGTGTGTAAATGTAAGATGGATAGTTGAATCCTGAACCCTGTGTGTGAGGTGGAGGGCATTCTGTTCATTGGTGATTGCTATATCAGGCGTCTGAGCGAACTATTTCATTAGCTATATTGCCTTCATTTGGTGGAGCCCGAACCAAGACTTCTTTGTGAATATTGGATACAACCGTGAGTTTAGCCCATAGAGCTTTAGTGGTTGAACTACTTTCTGCATGTTGCTGATGCGAGCCTGCTCCCAGGTTGTCAGAGCTACCATGCTCATTGTTTGCTTTTTTCCCTGCTTCAAACATTTACTCAAGTGTCTTTTTTGCTCTCCGAGTGACAGAGTTTAATGCAATAGGCGAGGCTCCGCCTCCTAAACACTCCCTGTACCAGTGGATCTAAACCCCATTGGAAAAAAAAACCTTTCATCCTCTCACACAACATACCCCCATGGCAAATGTCCAACGGCCATGCATAGGATGTGGTTGGATGTAAATGGAAGGTTTGCCGAAGGGCCTGGCCAAAGGCAGTGCGCAGCGGGGGTTGTATTAACGCACAGTAATTATAAATTACTTTATGTAAAAAAACATAGAAATTCAGAGAAAATCCAAAGTTAACAGGGATGTTATAGTTAGTTTGACATTTTACCCACACAAAAACCATGGAAATTCAGCAGGTATAGTTACACTTATAGTTATAAAATAAAAAACTTACATTCACTAGATAATGTCATCAGTGATGTCATATGAGATGTCATCAGTGATGTCATGCAAGATGTCATTAGTGATGTCACTGACCAGGTCATGAGTGCTGTAATATGTGATGTCATAAGCAGTGTATTGGGGGCGTAAGTTATAGTTAGCTTAACCTGTTTGGTGGTGTGGGCGGCCCCTGGGCATCCCACGTGACGGTGTGCGTGTGCGGAGGACAGCTGGGGGCCAACTGAACCCCGCCCACTGATTAAATCGCCTGCACCACGGTGGAATTTGCACCGTGGTCAACGGGTTAAGTAACTTTAACTGCTGAATTTCTATGGTTTTGTATGAGTGAAATCTGAGCCTAACTATACGGACCCAATAGTTTTCTAATTCTATTTCCTAACTATAATGTCCCTGTAACCTTTGTTTTTTTAAGTGAACGTCTATTTGTTTTCGAACTAGTAGTTGCATTTGCAAAGTGGTGGAGAATGGGGATCAGGCCAAGAGGACTACGGTGCTACAGTATTTTAACCCTGCCCACTTTTCTTTAAAAAAAATGTTTATGGATCTTAGCTCAAGCTGAGTCCCAAGATAGCTGCCAACACTTCCTGATTTAAAGAGTTGGTAGCCAATAAGATTTCCGCAACTCATAGGGAGGGGTCACAGATCCTCCACATACCTAGATGTCTAGATTTGGATTTTCCTTAATATTTCAAAAACTACTGAACAGATTTACACTAACTTACAAAAATGTCCCTTTCTGGACCAACAGCTACCTTCAGCAAAATTGGGTGTAATTCAGTCCAACAGTTCAGGGTCTCACTGGGACCAAAAATTCTATTTTTTAAATGTTTACCACAAATTCACTGAGAATCCTCAAATCTGTGATAAATTAAAAGAAAAAACAAGTGCAGGTTTCAGTGCTTGATTTTATTTCGTCCCCTGGTTTGGCCAAGTACTGGCTCAATTTATTTTAAAATGTTTGGGGGCAGAGAAGTGCATATGGACCTCCTCCCCAACTGAGTTTTGGTCCAGGTATCCTATCCCGGGGCCTGGATTTTAGGATACATTTTGGAGGCAGCATGTGTCCCCCCTCCCAGGCAGATTTCATCCCTGGAGACCCCATCCCCCGGGTCCCGGCTGTAGATTAGAGGTGGAAGGGGCTTGCAGCTTCTGACCTGGGGCCAAATTAGGCTCTGGGGACCCAGTCTCCAGCCATAGTAGTAATAGGGAGGGGAGCCATGTGGCTGTCCCCCCCAGTACATTTTTAGCCCACCCCAGAGTACACAATCCAGGGTTATATTCGACCTGTGTTTTCTGTCGCTTGGTGTCATCAAATTTCAAAGCTTCCTCCAAGCGAGAAAAAACATTAAGTCCGCTCCCAACTGACAGGAGCATGGCAAATGCTCCCGACAGCTGAAAATGTAATTTTTATCTTTTTCTCTGCTCGCAGTAAAGCGGGTAGAAAAACAGAAGGAAAATTTCGCCTGCCTGCAGGAAGCAGCATTTTTAGCTGGCTAGCAATGAAGCTCCCTTCGAGATCCCGTACAAACGTGAAGTGGGTACCCTGGTGGGCCCCAGGGCACTGACATTTTATTGACTGGGCCCGCTGTATGGGGGCTGCGTGGCCTGAATTAGCCCAGAGAGGGGGGCTATGTGGTCACCTGCCATTATTTTATGCAGCCAAGTCATGGGGGATGGGGCCCAGGGGCCAATGCAGGCCCAGGGACAAGCCGTATGATAAATTGAGAGGGTGGCATGCAGCACCCCTCCCAGGCCGGCGAATACATCCCCTGGGTCCCAGCCGTAGATTACAGAGGTTCAGGGGGCATGAAGCCTCCCTCTCTGGGCTGATTTAGGCCCGGGGATCTGATCCCCTGCAGCCAGGCCATAGTAGTAATGGGGAAGGGGCCATGCGGACCCCCTCGCTAGGCCACTTTTGCCCCTGGGGACTCCCACCTCCAGGACCCGGCTGTTCTTTAGGAGAAAGAGGACTATGCAGCACCCTCCTGGGGCCATTATTGGCCCTAAAGAACCCATCCTCAAAATGTGGCTCCTGCTCTGTCCAGTGTTGCCCGCACTGTCGCATGCAGGAAAACCTGTGTTTGTTCTCACTTGATGGGAGTCATTTTAAAACCCTGCCAAGTATGAGCAAACACTAAGTCTGTTCTGAGCTGGCAGGAGCTTTAAAAATTATCTCACCAGCTGGGAGCAGACTTTTCATCTGTATCCCTGCCCGCACTGAAGCTGGTTGGAAAATAGATACAAAAATTGCTCCTGTCTGCAGGAGGCTCTATCGTGATCCCCAACAAACATGAAGGGGTACCCTGGGTGGGCTCCAGCACTGACTCTTTAGTGACAAAATCGGCCCTGGGAGGGGTTACGCATAGTCCCCTTCCCTTCTTTCAAGCAGCCATGCACTGGGGGATGGGTCCCCAGGGCCAAAATTGGGCCAGGAAGAAGGGTTGCATGTTCCCCTCATCCTTGTTAATATACCCAGGCCAAATGCTTATTTTTTTCAGCCACCTCATGGTGGGCCAGGTCACGGGGGCATGCATTTTATTACTTTTTGGAAGATGGGGTGCTTGTGGCCTCCCTCCCCAGGCATGGTTGTACCGTGGGGACCTAATTTCCCAGTGCCCAGCCTTTATGATATATTGAGAGGGTGGCATGCAGCCTTCCTCCCAGGATGAATTTGACTCCGGTGACCCCATCTCTGGGTCCCGGGCCATAAATTATGGAGGTGGAGGGGACCTGCAGCACCCCATCACCAGCCTTACTTCAAGCCTGGGGACCCCATCAGCCAAGGCTCGTCTGTAGTAGTAATGAAGAGAAGACCACATGGCCCCCTCCCTGGGTTCTTTTGGGTCCTGGGACCTCAACCCCCAGGCCCAGCTGAGCTCTAAAGAGGAATGGGGCTGTGTGGCACTCTCCTGGAGCAATTAATGGCCCTGGTGTTCCCATCCCACTGGGCCGTCGCCTGCTATGTCCCTAGGTTGTGGGCATAATGCAGCGGGCAGGAAAACCTGTGTTTGCTCTTGCTTGGTGGAAGTAATTCTAAATGTTCCCACCATATAGGAGAGGACTATTCATTTGTTTCCCTGCCCGCACTGAAGCTCGAAACAGATGAAAAAAATTTCTCCAGACTGCAGTGACAATATTTTTAGCTGGCTAGCATTGGGGTACCCCGGCAATCCCTTACAAATGTGAAGTGGAAACCCTAGATGGGCCGCAGTGCACCGACTCTTTATTAACAATGCCCTGGTTTGTTGGGGTCCCTGGGCCAGAAATTGGGAGTATGTAGCCTTTTTCTAACAAATTGTGGCAGGACCCGGGGGATGTGGTCCTGTGGCCGAAATCGATCCTGGGGTTGGCCATCAGTGGGGATGCCTGAAGCCAAGAAAAAAACATAGAAATTCACTTCAAGAAAGAATAAAGGTTACAGGGACGTTATAGTTAGGAAATAGAATTAAAAAACCTTAGATATTCACTTAAAATTAAAAGGTTATGGAGACTAAGGGCCAGATTCACAGAATGAACTTAAGACTAAATCCTAAACTTACTACTATTTGGTATTCACAGAATACACTTACTATTTTTGGGATTCACAGAGTGAATTTACTACTTTCGGGATTCACAGAATGAACTTACTACTTTCGGTATTCACAGAATAGATTTAAGACTACTAACTTTATGTCTGCACTCGGGCCTGAAATTCCGGCCCGGAGGTGGAGCTTCTGGCTTGGGGGCGGAGCTTGCTGCCTGGAGGTGGAGCTTCCGGCCCAGGCGCAGAGCTTGCGGCTTGGAGGCGGAGCTTCTGGCTCGGAGGTGGGGATTTAGCCATGGCTGAAATCTCCACCTCTGGGCTGCAAGCTCCGCCTCTGGGAGGAAGCTCCACCTCCGGGTCGCAAGCTCCACCCCCAATACGGAAGCTCTGCCTCCAGGCCAGAATTTCTGGCCTGAGTGCGGACGTAAAGTTAGTAGACTTAAATCTATTCTGTGAATACCGAAAGTAGTACGTTCACTCTGTGTATCCCGAAAGTAGTAAGTGCATTCTGTGAATACCAAATAGTATTAAGTTTAGGATTTAGTCTTAAGTTCATTCTGTGAATCGGGCCCATTATTTTTAGATTCACTTTTTACACACAGAAAACCATAGAAATACTGCAGTTGTAGTTATACATACCTGAAGAAGCTATAACTCTTGCCAGAAGGTAACTATAACTCATACCCTCCCCATGCAGTGCTAATTACTGCACACATTTCTTTACTCATGACCTCTTCTGTGGCATCATTATTAATATCACTACAATTTTTGCTGTAAAATAATTATTGAGAAAGCTGCATAGTGGGGTGATGAATTATAGTTACTGAAATCGGCCCAGGGAGTAGGCTGCGTACTCCTCTCTTCCTTTTAAACTTCAGCCAAGCCCCAGAGGATGGGCCCGAGGCTAAAATAAGACCAGGAGGGGGCGACGTGCCCAACTCCCAGTTTTAAAAAGGTTCGGCCCCAGGGATAGAGTGAGATCAGCATGTGGAGGAGGGCCGTACTTTTCAATATGGGCTGACCCAAAGGAATGGGATCCCTGGGGCAATAATTGGCCCAGGAAGGGTGCCGTACATGCCCCCTCCCCCTAATATATATATATATATATATATATATATATATATATATATATATATATATATATATATATATATATATATATATATATTCAATGAAAAAACCATTGGTTTTAGGCCATATATAGTTAGGGATTTGCATTTACAAAACCTTATTTTACTCGCATAAAACCATTGAAATTCCATATATAGTTATAAGCGCTAACTATATATCGCGCACCCGCAATCCACTGCTGATGATGTCACATATTACATCATTCATGACATGGTTAGTGACATCACTGATGACATCTCAAATGACATCACTGATGACATCACTGATTACAACATCCAGTGACTGTATGTTTCTGTAAAGTTAAAATATGTTTTACATATTGAAGAATGAGTTGATATATAAGTGTCTGGATGAAGGATTTACTAGGTGCATGACTGACTGATTGAGTGAGTGATTAAATGTGTCTCACTGAGTGCTTGGGTTAGTGACTAAACTGTTTTAATTTGTGCATCATTATATCTGTTGTTCTACAAACTGCTGCATATGTTGATCAATAGCTATATGAGTAACTGTATGGGTTGATTGGTTGTCCAAGTATTTGTATGGGAAACTGAGTGTGTGTGTATGGGTGGCTGGAAGGTGTGTGACTCTGTACATAGATGTGTGAGTAGTTGATTCACTATATGTATAGATTCAAAAGTGCATGTGCAAACAGCTGTATGGGCGGTTGACTGTGCATGAGTGTATTAGTGAGTGAATGGATATCTCAGTGCTACATGTCAAATTAAGTACATATGTAAAACACAGTACATGTGAGAGTTGACATATATAAATAACTGTGCATAAGAGCCAGTGAATGTGTGAGTGGCTGTATGGATCATTGTGAACTTGTATCAGGGATTGTATAAGAGAGTAAATATGTGTTAGTATATGTTTGAATAAGTAAAGTTTGTATAACTGTATATTTGAGGAAATGGAGGTGTGATTGATTCTTTGCATGACTGACTAGGTGTGTGAGTAACTCCATGGATGAGTGACAGTCTGTGAGTGTCTGTTTACACTGATTGTATCTAAGGTTATATTAGAGTCTGAAGAGGTTCATCGTATTATCACATGAATGATATCATCAGTGATGTTATCAGTCATGTCAAATGAGATGTTTTCAGTGATGTCATCAGTGATGTCATTTGAGATGTCATCAGTGATGTCATCAGTGATGTCACTAACCATGTCATGAATGATGTAATATGTGACATCATCAGCAGTGGATTGCGGGTGCGCGATATATAGTTAGCGCTTATAACTATATATGGAATTTCAATGGTTTTATGCGAGTAAAATAAGGTTTTGTAAATGCAAATCCCTAACTATATATGGCCTAAAACCAATGGTTTTTTCATTGAATTTTCAAGGTTTTGTAAATGCAAATTCCTAACTATATATCCACTATAACCTATGGTTTTTTCTGTGAATTTCATTGGTTTTTTAATAGCAAATATGAAAAGCTTTAAAATGTCAAGTACGTGATAGATAAAAACATTTTCGTATTTATGCACGCTGATGTGCTTTGAACGCTGCACCCCCCCCCCTCCCCTCTTTTGTCTTAGTAGTACTCTCTCTTTGCAGATACTGAAGGGTAGTTAACGCAGGCCTTTACCCCCGTTGTAATCCGTCGTGCCTGCTTGTCTCTCCATTTGATTGATTGTTGTCCAAGCATTTACTGTTTTAGAATTGGTTCTCTTTGGATCATTCTCTATTTACAAACAAGCACAAAGTCGCAATACTCTGTTTAGTCTTTGCAGATAGTGAAAAATCGTGTAAAAAAATAAAAGTAATCGAGCAAAATCAGTAGGCCACTAATTGGATCTCTTTTTGACCTCGCTAAAATAGAAATATTAGGAACAACCCTTCATGAGAAATACGAAAATAGTGAGATGAACTGAGCTCCACACCATGAGGGCTGCAAGACAGCTCGGCTCCATCACCCATCCCGCACAAAATAACGACAAACCCTATGCAAATATTAAAAATATAGACAACACACCAGCAAAGAAACAGGGTAAAACATTTTATTAAAAAACTATTTACATAACGTTGGTTTATAAGATGATGTCAGTAGTGGACCGATGTGTGAATAGGTCGAAAGCAGCACAAGGCTCCAAGATCCGGATGGCAAGCTCCTGGATGTTGGATGCCATAGTTCAGAGTTCTGAGTTTGAGCCTTTTTCAATGCCTGTGCTTTGTTGAATCAAAATGGCGGCTTGACACAAAGCTGACTCAAGCGTTGCTACTGATGCTATGCAGACCAAAACTGGTTTTCAGTTTGTACATTTTTCTAGATTTTTCAATCCAAGTTTGGTTGACTTTGTAGAACGATGGCTTCAAATTTTCAACATACGGTGTGGTGGCGCTGACTGGGAGGGGGCGCTTCGCTCCTGCCCCCTCCCCAAGTAAGATTTTCATACGTGAAAGTACGTTAATGGTTTTGGTCCCTGAGTTGCTTCGATGTCACTGCCATTCTCAAATGGCATAAGTTCTGGATGTTGGGTGCCATAGTTAAGAGTTCTGAGCAGCGCTTGTAACACTGTCTGAAGCTTATTTCCACCTACTGCAGCTTCACTATTCTCAAAGTAAGTGAGTGTCGTTTGTGGACCTGACTGCATTAGAAAACAATGTGATATGTTACCTTCCTAAACAGCTTGACGGAGGCCCCTGAGGGGCGGTGTGATGGCCATGGACTCGGAGAAGACGCTTGGCTCCGACACCGTCCCCAAGTCTTATAGCACTGGTGTAGCCTGAGATCGCCCCCGACATAGGCGGCCGGCTCCCGGGGTCCGGCGGAACTTTTTGCCTTTTGATGACTCTTCAATTCTGAACCTTGTCCCATCCAGCTGAGTTGCGCCCACTCTTGCGGCTACAGCGTCTTGCCCACCATCCAGCTGAATTGCGCCCACTCTTGCGGTGCAGCGATAGGCGGCTGCCACAGGACTCTCAAAATGGCGGCCGGCTCTTCGGTTTTGGGCCTGGTCCACTAAAATGGCCCTGGGACACCTTTGAACTCGGACGCTTCCCTGATAGGGCTTGGGTCCCATTCTCGAAAAGCGTCCCCTCAGCCGTGAAGATTCTACAAAAGTCTTGGGGGCCTCCGACTCCCGCAGGCTTCTGGTGGGGAGCGGCTGCCATGATTGCTCGTGGAATGGCCACGACGGAGCTACGAGATGGTAGTGGTCTCATGCTGACGCCAGCTTTAGTCTGAAACATCCAGAAACACTGTAGACTACCAATTCGATCAGTTCCGGTAGCGCCCCAACATGACCCGGAAGAGAAGAACTTGCCCTCCCCTCTTTGACTGATGGTTCTTGTTGCCTGTCCCCTCTGTTGTCATTTAACAGAACTTTTTGGACTGCTGAAAGGGGTTGTGTTCCGAACGCTGGTTGGTGGAGACATTTTGACTATATTCTTGACCTACGTTGTCGCGTAATGCGTTATATGACACGCCGCGTTACCGCACCCGGAAGTGATCCGAGGCGCGGCGCGCAGCGCGTAACGTAAGCATAACAGGTCATGTGACTTGTTAATAAAACTTTTCATTGGTTCATTTTACTTGTGTTAATTTAATGATGAAAAGCTTGGTCATATGACCTAAAAATTACGCTTTTTATTGTTTTCGAACAATATTTTTTTTTCAAACATATGTTATAATATTCCAGGCTAATGTACTTTCCCGGAAAATTTACAACTGTCTTGCAAGTAAAATATATTCCTTTTTCGAGAAAAAGGGCGTTTCTTCCTTCCATGACGGAGCCGTTGAGTAAAAGAGATTCGGCCTGCTGTCTTAGTCGCCGATACGCCTGATTATCAGATTCTTATCGATCACTTTATATTGCAGACATGAAAAACACAACTGCCCTTAAGCATTTATCTTTACTGCGTTCCTACATATTATACCTTTTATCCGTCATGTAATTGGACTGCTTTATTTCACTTGCCTTTACTGATTCGAAAACAGTGACTAAAAGTAAAAACTTTACCAATGTAAATACTACTACCGTGTTTTGTTTTAAAAACCTTTATTGTGAAAATGTCAGTATACAAATACGGGCCTATAACCACGTGGGCCGGCCACGGAGCAAACTGAAATCGTATATGATGAGGAGACATTTACACTGTAGAAGAACGTAACGAGCGGGCCATTAGGTTGCAAGAACAAAGGTGTCTAACAGTTGCGGAATCGGTGGACGTACATTTTGTAATTAAAATACGACAGGGCCACTTACAATAACATTTTCTAGATATACATTTGCGGGCAAGGAGTTACGAGTCCCATTTATACCGGCGCCATTTTGGGCGAGGCCGGGCAGGTCCAAGATATAGTCAAAATGTCTCCACCAACCATCGGCCAGACCAGAACCCCTTTCGGCCCTTTATGCTACAAGATGGTGTCTTCCATTCAGAAAATATTGTTGGCAGCATTTTGAAAGGAAACAGAAACAGCCGTTCTCCTAGTGAGTTTCACATTGTTACATTTAGGAAGAATGTTGAAGAGTAGTATGTGGAAAACCTGAAGCCATTTTTCTACAAACTCTCAATCAGACTTGGATGGAAAAAAAAAACCTGAAGAATGTACAAACTGAAAACCAATTTTTGTCTGTATAGCATCAACAGTAACGCTTGAGTCAGCTTTGTGTCAAGCCGCCATTTTCATTCAATCAATAGCGTCCCCCTGCACACATTCAGGGACCTGGTCGTGTCTTCAGATGAAACGGATTGTAGGAAAAGAAGCAGAAAGGAAAAGGAAAAAAGTTCCGCCGGACCTCGGGAGCCGGCCGCCTATGTCATGTGCCACCTTTGGCCACACCAGGGCAATAGTGAAGCTGCAGCAGGTGCAAATAAGCTTCAGACAGTCTTACAAGCACTGCTCAGAACTCTCAACTGAGGCACTCAACATCCAGGACTTGCCATTCGGATCTTGGCGCCTTGTGCTGGTTCCGACCTATTCACACATCGGTCCACTACTGACATCACCTCATAAGGCAACGGGGCACCCCACGCCGACTTTCGGCGCAGCATTGTAGGATGGCCACACCAGTGCGGCAACTTGCTGGACACAACATCGGGGCCATCCAGATCTCGGCGCGTTCGACTCATTGTACCGCAAGAGTGACCGCAACTCAGCTGGACACGCCATCTTTCGGCGCAGCATTGTAGGATGGCCACACCAGTGCGGCAATTTGCTGGACACCACCTCGGTGCCATCCGGATCTCGGCGCGTTCGAGTCACTGTACCGCAACAGTGACCGCAACTCAGCTGGACACGCCGTCTTTCGGCGCAGCATTGTAGGATGGCCACACCAGTGCGGCAATTTGCTGGACACCACCTCGGTGCCATCCGGATCTCGGCGCGTTCGAGTCACTGTACCGCAACAGTGACCGCAACTCAGCTGGACACGCCGTCTTTCGGCGCAGCATTGTAGGATGGCCACACCAGTGCAGCAATTTGCTGGACACCACCTCGGTGCCATCCGGATCTCGGCGCGTTGTGCTGCCTTCGGCCTATTCGCACATCGGTCCGCTACTGACGCCGCCTCACATGCCAACGGATTTTCTACGCTTTTTGTAGCCCTAGGTCATGTGACTTGTTTATAAAACTTTTCATTGGTTCATTTTACTTTTGGTTTCCTAAAGATGGAAGGCTTGGTCATATGACCTAAAAATAACACTTTTCATTGGTTTAGAATTTTTTTTTTTCCCAAACGATGAAAGCCCCACCTTGTTTCTGGATCATTCAGACTGAAGCTGGCGTCAGCATGAGAGCACCACCATCTCGTGGCTCCGTCGTCGTCATTCCGCGAGCAATCATGGCAGCCGCTCCCCACCGGAAGCCTGCGGGAGTCGGGGGCCCCCAAGACTTTTGTAGAATCTTCACGGCTGAGGGGACGCTTTTTGAGAATGGAGCCCAAGCCCTAGCAGGCATGCGTCCGAGTTCCAAGGTGTCCCAGGGCCATTTCAGTGGACCAGGCCCAAAACCGAGGAGCCGTCCGCCATTTTAAGAGCCATGTGGCAGCCGCCTATCGCTGCACTGCAAGAGTGGGAGCAACTCAACAACATGGTGAGCGAGACGCTGTAGCCGCAAGAGCGGGCGCAACTCAGCTAGATGGCCGCCACCTGGGGAGGCCCGTTCACGCCGCCTCCCCCACCCCCCCCCCCACCCCCCCCCCCCCGGGCCGCCGCACGCCAATTTTCGGAGCAGCATTGTAGGATACCAAAACCAGTGCGGCAGTTTACTGGACATCACCTGGGTGCCTGTCGTACATGTTGTGTCAGCCATGGGACACTGGACACAGTCCCATCAACATCTCAACGCGTTCTGCTGCCTTGGGACTATTCGCACAACAGACCGCTACTGACGAGGCCTCCCCCCGCACCACCCGGGACGCCCCACGCTGTTTTTCTGTGCTGCATTGTAGGATCCCAAAACCAGTGCGGCACCCAGGCGACATCACCTGGGTGCCGTCCAGAACTCTGCACGTTGTGCTGCCTTGGGACTATTCGCACAAAAGACAGCTTCTAACCATTGTTGCTTTTTGAGTTAAAAAATGTTTAAATGTTTTTAGTTTTTGTTCCGTTCATTATAGTTAAAAGTTAATAAAGTTTTATAATCTTACTTTGTTGGAGTGTTATCTATTTTTTTTAAAACGGGTGAATAGGGCCTTGAATCGGGTTATTGTCATGTGTGGGCTTTGGAAGTGTGCTGCTGCAGGATCGGACATTTCAAACTCAAATGCACGTTCTTTTTCTTACCTTTCCGAAGCATGGAGCGCAATAGCAGGCAGAGAAAGGGTGATGCACGTGTTGAACACTACCTGACCTGGCAAGTTGCTGGCAGTGCCCCCCCGCCCGCTCCGGAAAGAGGGCACACACACACCGCCGCCCCGAGTACTTCACAAATCTTTAAAAGACCATGCGCTTGTTCATGAGGCTTAAATGGTTTATCACCTCTTCTAGAACCCCTGCATCGACCCTCTGACGTTTCCTGGAAAAATTACCATGTAACACAATACCAAGCCCTGTCAGCTGAAACCCCCAAGGAATCGTGGGGCATATTATCAAGGGGGTTTATCTCCGCTTTTTTGGCTTTAAAAGCCATGAAAGCGGAGATAAAATTATCTCCCTATTACCAAGCTGTCGCTAACACCAGTTAGTGACAGCTAAAAGGAGATAGCGACCATCTTGGGCCCCGCTTTGCATGTCAGTGATACTTATCACTAATGACATGCAAAGTGGCGTGCCAAGATGTTAGCGACTGGAAACAGTCCCTAACATCGCTATCTCCTATTACCAACTTTTGGAGATATTCGCGCTAAGCGCGAATATCTCCAAAATCTAACACCTGCCCTGAGCAGTTCTTAGCCATGTTATCCCCTGGGAGGTGGATAACATGGCTAAGAGCATTTGCTCGATAATACATGAATATCGCTGACTTTTCTGCGATAATAGCAAGTTTTATCTGCGATAAAAATCGCCGATGTGCGGCGATAATTTTTGTCTCTAAACAAGTTAGAGACAAAAATTATCGCTAGTTGTTCGTAATATGCCCCCGGGTTTTTGCTTGCAGAAATCGGGAGGCGGGAGACTAGCACTGAAATCAGTAGTCACACGCCTGAATCGGGAGGGTTGGCATGTCTGAATTCTCTACAGCTGGGGCCATAAACTACATCCGCAGGTGTAGGTGATAGCCTGGGACCAGCCTGGCATCTAAAATGGCTGCCGTGCACGACAAAATTGTGGCATTGGAAAAAAGGCAAGATGGCGCAGCCGCTGGAAGAGATGTATCAACATATATCAGCCTCCTCAGCCACCCTCAGGAAACATAGGGGATTAGGATACGTCTCCCGCACCCCCTTATACCTAGTAATTTAATTAACGAAGCACAAAATGGCGAATTCCCGTTTCGCTACCAGTTTGCGGCCCGTGAAGCGCTTCTACCGTGAAAAATCATTTTTTTTTTCTTTTCCCCACGGGACCCTTTAATAACCCCAACAACATTCCTAGGGGGTCAAGAGGGGGATACCTTGCCCCCTTTCATTAAATTCCCCCTTCGTTTTTCACCTCTTCTTCTCTCTCGATCCTACCGAGAGACAAGATGGCGGCCGCTCCGGACTGTTTAGAATGTTGACAGACACCGGAGATCCAATCAGCTTTCTGCGCGCAAAGTTCCGAAACGCGAAAAGTAAGCGGACCGGATCGCTGCCCGGAGCGCTGTTACAGATATATATCTTGATTTAAACGTTAATTTCTCAAAATCCACTGAAGCACATATATTGAGACCTAGCAAAGGCACATCGGGCTAACAGTCCCTACAATTTTGCCAAGTTTCGTGCAAATCCATTCAGCCGTTCGAGCTAAAAGTGAGTCCAACCGCCCTATGGAAAAATGAATGGGAAAAACGCGTTTTGGGACCCCCCTTTTTTCTCGGCCCCCCCTTGACGAAACCCCACCAAATTTTCAGGGGCTGCTCAGAAACAAAATGTGCCATTTTCCTGAAAATTTCAGCCGTTTCCGTCCACAAACGCCAAAGTTATTAGACATAGAATTTTCAGAAATGCCATAGGGAATTAATCCTAACTATATATACCTACTGGCGACCGCCAGTAGGTAATATATATATATATATATATATATATAAATATATATGTAGCAGCTCCAATCGTTTCCTTTTTCCCAAAAACGATAACGCACTCACAGGGGTTATGCAGCAACAGTTTAATCAGCCACGGACAGAAAACAGACGCGTTTCAGACCTAAGAGTCCTTCGTCAGTGTTTACATTTCCGTGTCTTTCCGACACATTATATACACCTTACTTCCTGTCGATGTAAGGGATGATGGACACATAAATTACATCGCAACGGGCAGCCATTTCGAAGTGGGTTCTTCTCCACAAACGATAGCACAATTTAAAGTGTTATTTCAGTGTTATGCCATTGCCGGTCTGGCTAAACTTAATCTTGCTGTGTATCAGCATGTCACCGGCAAACGCTTTACCCAAATTGCGATTTTACAATGAATTTGTGATTCGATTAAATTAAACACCATATTAAGATAGTGCAGTCATCTAACAATTACATGGGGTTCATTTCTCATTATATGTACTGGTGAGCACTCATATAATTTAAACCCATCAATGGGATATTTCGTCCCCTTCGGTGATCAATAATGCAATCTCGCCGTGTATCCGCACGTCACCGACTAATGTAATGGTAACATGACCGCAATGTGTTTACAAAACACCCATTTGATATCTCATTTCAATAAAATGTAACAATTACAATTCTCATGATATAGCCGTGAATCAGCTTATGGAATTACATTTGACCTTGAACTCCCCCTTCAATTTCATCTTGGTGAGTTAGTTAATAAACCTAGTTCTATCCATGAGTCAAAATACAATAATATTCCATTACATATACTGAAAATGGAGGAGTGAAAGGGGAAAGATATAAAGTTATAGAAAAAATTATAAAGGTATAAGAAGAAGAAAAGGAAGACGAAAAGAAAGCAGAATGAACTGATCCCAGTAACAGTACATCTCTGTGCATAGATTAATATCACATTTCTATTGATCCCTTATAGACACAGAATTCAATGTTGTACCAACCTATCACATTATCTTCCCAAATGTATTGTGAGCTCCTCCCCAATGTTAAGCCCACCCGGCTGTTTGGTCTGCATGTCTATTATATGTCGCGACTCCAGTCTGCGCAGACATAACAATCTATCTCCCCCTCTGGGATTAGATGGTACATGATCCAGCCCAAAGTATTGGAGTAACTCCAGGTTGCTTTGGTGTACCTGGGCGAAGTGCCTGGCCACAGGATAAGATACATCCTTGTTCATTATGGCTCATTGATGTTCCAGCACTCGCATCTTCACATTGTTAATTGTACTGCCTATATACTTGAGGCCGCAAGGACATACAAGGCAATATACCACATAAGGTGTTGTACATGTGATAAATTTCGAGATTTTTTTGGGTTGGGATAGGCCTGGGATTTGGTAAGATAGAACCCTCTTGCTATTTTCACACGCCCGGCATTTTCCACATGGGAAAAAGCCTGCCATGTCCTTTAGGGTACCCTTCATGAGGGTTTTAGTTGATGCTAGTTGGCTGTGTACTACCATGTCTTTTATGGATCTAGATTTTCGGAAAGTAATGAGCGGTCTTTCAGGTACATCGCACCCAATTACTGGGTCAGTGCGTAGGATGTGCCAGCTTCTCGAGAGCATACTCCTTAGTGCATTAGCCCCATCCGAGTACGTTGTGATCATCCTGAATTTGTTCACATTTTCAGAATCGTTTTTCCTTTTCTGATCACAGTCAAAAAGTTGTTGCCTGGGAATCCTGGATACTTTCTCCAAGGTTCTATCTAGCATGTCCGGATCATATCCTCTCATGTGGAACCTCTGCATGCTCTCCTTTGCTGCTGACATAAAGTCAGTATCACGGGAGCAATTCATTTTTAGCCTAAGTAATTCACCGTACGGTATGCTTCGTACAAAGCTGGGTGGATGGCTACTGTCGGCGTGGAGTATACTGTTCCCTGCCGTTGGTTTCCTATAAAGGGTAGTCTGCAGCTTCTCCTCACTAACAAATACCCTCAGATCTAAATAATGTACTTGCTCACTACTATTGTCTGCAGTGAATTTTAAATGTAAGTTGTTTTTATTGAGATCCACAATAAAGTCATTGGCTTCTGTGGAGGAGCCCCTCCACACCAAGAACAGGTCGTCTATAAAACGACGCCACACTACAATGCGCTCAGCCCATTTTATGTTGTCCCCGGCAAGGGCCACCTGCTCCTCCACCAGCCCACGAAGAGATTCGCGTAGCTGGGGGCGAAGCAGGTTCCCATTGCCGTCCCTGAGGTCTGTTTGTAGAGTATATTCTGAAACAAAAAGATATTATTTTGTAAACAAAACTCCAACATTTCAGTCAACATCAAGCCATGCTCCAGAAATTTGGCTGGTCTCTTATCCAGAAAATATTTAACAGCCTCAACCCCCTTATCGTGCTGTATGCATGTATATAGACTGGTGATGTCTAGGGTAATGAGCAAAAAGGAGGAGTCCCATGGAACGTGTTCAATCTGTTCAATGAAATGCTTTGTGTCTCTCACATATGATTTTAATTCCACGACAAACTTAGCCAGAAAGGAATCAATGTAAATTGATAAATTCTCTGTCAATCCACCTTTGGACGAAACAATAGGTCGCCCCAGAGGATTTACCAGGTCCTTATGGACTTTCTGAAGTTGATAGAAAGTTGGAGTGGTAGGTTCAGGATTACGCAAAAACAGGAACTCATTCATATCCAACATTGACTTATTCCGCCATTTGGTCAAAAGATCATGATACATTTGTTTGCTGTGCTCATATTCCTCTTTATTGGTGACAATATAGTTGTCTGTACCTTCCAGTTGTCGGAGAGATTCTTGACAATACTGGTCTCTGGTTAACAAAACAATGTTCCCCGCCTTTGTCAGAGGGTTTTACAATGATCTTTTCATTCTTCTGGATGTTAGATAGAGCCGCTGCTTGTTCTTTGGTCAAATTGTTGTTGCTCTTCCAGTTTCTGATTTTGTTAATACTGGCTCTGAATTTAATTAAGTCCTGTGTCACGGCATCTGAAAAGGTGTCTATCGCGTCATAGGGCATCGGGGGGTTGAATTGTGAAGGTGCTCGAAAATTTGTTGGGGGTGATTGTTGTTCAATAGTGTCTAAGCTCCCCAATGTTTGAGTTTGTTCTGCCCTAAGTTCATCCAATATCTGAACTGAGTTCAAGTCCTTCACAGTCAACACATCAGTGGGTTGTACAGTTATCCTTTTCTTTGTTTTTCGTGGGTCCAAGGTGCTAGGTTTTATTTTATGAAATTTATGCAATTTCATTTTCCTGGTCAGTTTGAAGAGGTCATTTCTTGTTTGCGTGAATTCCAATTTGTCATTTGGTCAAAAGGTGAGGCCCAGTTGCAAGGTTCTTTCTTCAACCTCCGTTAAACTCTGATCGGTTAGGTTGATGATAGTCAAATTCTCGCTGGAAATTGCCACCTGTTGCCCTTCTTCCGGGTGTTGTAGTTTACAGCTTTGCCTCTTCCTCTTCCTCTGCCAGCCCCCCTCTAAGTTTTTCGTCGTCTTCTGGGGGTTTGGTTTTTCCCCCTCTGAGCCAAGTCGTTCGGATAAGGTCGAACTCCGAGTGAAAAGGGTTCTTTTGAAGTGAGTGCGTTATCGTTTTTGGGAAAAAGGAAACGATTGGAGCTGCCATAAAAACGCATCAGTACCGATGCGCAACGGCACCCGCCCGGGAGTGCCTCGGGATTTTGGTACGCCTAGGAGCTGGAGATTGTTGTGTACCGGGGCACCACGACGCGCAGTCAGAAGGGTGCAATTAAAGAGACGGGACAAGCAATACGGGTCGAGATGACAGCGACCGGCAAGCCGTAAGTCTCTTTCACTCTTATGAACATTTGTGAGCATTTGTAAACTGACTGAGAACCAAGCAGGACGAGGGGGTTATGCTAGCAAAACGTGGTGACGTTTCCCGGATCGGCATAAATTAAATGGACAAGATGTGTGATGAAACGGACCGCCAGGAGGCGGCACTGGACATTTTCAAAAAAAGAACACCTACTGCACAAATCACACCCGACTCAGGGGGTGGAGGGACTAAATCCTATATTACCCTTGTGACGCTATTCAATAAATTGGAGAGATGCAGTGAAAGGGAGATAAGAAAATGGTGGGAGGCCACCTCGCTACAAAACTAAATGGACGTTGACAGAGTCCCAAGGGGGCTAAGAATATATACCGTCCCAGCTTATGAAAGCCCGTATCCCATGTTATTGGAGCAATGGGCGGAGCTAACAGCAGCATCATGTAAAGCCATGCTGGACCTCCTGGTGAAGTTCGCTTGGAGTGATCGGACGAAAGCCCTAGAAGAGATTGCCTCCCTGGAAAAGGAGCACCTGAAGGAAGCAGATTTGACTAAAGAACAACAACTGAGAGAAGACATGAAGAAGAGGCTGATGAAATATGAGATAAAAATCAGATCATGGAAACAGGAGAAGTTTGAGCGGGATGAGCGTGATTACGCTCTGGGAAGAATATTAACATTTTCCAAGACATTCGATGGTCCAAGAGCAGCCCTGAAGAAGAAACAGGTTGCAGTACCAGTGGTCGAACCGGCAACATCAGAATCCAGTGTCACGGATGAGGAGCAATCCGGGGACGAAGGATCAGCGACCACAAGTGAAATACGAAAGAACCCCTTTCACTCGGAGTTCGACCTTATCCGAACGACTTGGCTCAGAGGGGGAAAAACCAAACACCCCGAAGACAACGAAAAACTTAGAGGGGGGGCTGGCAGAGGAAGAGGAAGAGGCAAAGCTGTAAACTACAACACCAGGAAGAAGGGCAACAGGTGGTAGATTCCAGCGAGCAATTTGACTATCATCAACCTAACCGATCAGAGTTTAACAGAGGTTGAAGAAAGAACCTTGCAACTGGGCCTCACCTTTTGCCCAAATGACACATTGGAATTCACGCAAACAAGAATTGACCTCTTCAAACTGACCAGGAAAATAAAATTGCATAAATTTCATAAAATAAAACCTAGCACCTTGGACCCACGAAAAACTAAGAAAAGGATAACTGTACAACCCACTGATGTGTTGACTGTGAAGGACTTGAACTCAGTTCAGATATTGGATGAACTTAGGGCTGAACAAACTCAAACCTTGGGGAGCTTAGACACTATTGAACAACAATCACCCCCAACAAATTTTCGAGCACCTTCACAATTCAACTGCCAGATACCCTATGACGCGATAGACACCTTTTCAGATGCCGTGACACAGGACTTGATTAAATTCAGAGCCAATATTAACAAAATCAGAAACTGGAAGAGCAACAACAATTTGACCAAAGAACAAGCAGCGGCTCTATCTAACATCCAGAAGAAGGAAAAGATCATTGTAAAACCCTCTGACAAAGGGGGGAACATTGTCTTGTTAAACAGAGACCAGTATTGTCAAGAATCTCACCGACAACTGGAAGATCCAGACAACTATATCGTCACCAATAAAGAGGAATATGAGCACAACAGACAAATGTATCATGATCTTTTGACCAAATGGCGGAATAAGTCAATGTTGGATATGAATGAGTTCCTGTTTTTGCGTAATCCTGAACCTACCACTCCAACTTTCTATCAACTTCCAAAATTCCATAAGGACCTGGTAAATCCTCCGGGGCGACCTATTGTTTCGTCCAAAGGTGGATTGACAGAGAATTTATCAATTTACATTGATTCCTTTCTGGCTAAGTTTGTCGTTGATTTAAAATCATATGTGAGAGACACAAAGCATTTCATCGAACAGATTGAACACATTACATTACCCTAGACATCACCAGTCTATATACATGCATACAGCACGATAAGGGGGTTGAGGCTGTTAAATATTTTCTGGATAAGAGACCAGCCAAATTTCGTGGAGCATGGCATGATGTTAACTGAAATGTTGGAGTTTTGTTTACAAAATAATATCTTTTTGTTTCAGAATATACTCTACAAACAGACCTCAGGGACGGCGATGGGAACCTGCTTTGCCCCCAGCTACGCGAATCTCTTTGTGAGCTGGTGGGAGGAGCAGGTGGCCCTTGCCGGGGGACAACATAAAATGGGCTGAGCACATTGTAGTGTGGCGTCGTTTTATAGACGACCTGTTCTTGGTGTGGAGGGGCTCATCCACAGAAGCCAATGACTTTATTGTGGATCTCACTAAAAACTACTTACATTTAAAATTCACTGCAGACATTAGTAGTGAGCAAGTACATTATTTAGATCTGAGGGTATTTGTTAGTGAGGAGAAGCTGCAGACTGCCCTTCATAGGAAACCAACGGCAGGGAACAGTATACTCCACGCCGAGAGTAGCCTTCCACCCAGCCTTGTACGAAGCATACCGTACGGTGAATTACTTAGGCTAAAAAGGAATTGCTCCTGTGATACTGACTTTATGTCAGCAGCAAAGAAGAGCATGCAGAGGTTCCGCATGAGAGGATATGATCCGGACATGCTAGATAGAACCTTGGGGAAAGTAGCCAGGATTCCCAGGCAACAACTTTTTGACTGTGATCAGAAGAAGAAAAACGATTCTGAAAATGTGAACAAATTCAGGATGATCACAACGTACTCGGATGGGGCTAATGCACTAAGGAGTATGCTCTCGAGAAGCTGGCACATCCTACGCACTGACCCAGTAATTGGGTGCGATGTATTTGAAAGACCGCTCATTACTTTCCGAAAATCTGGATCCATAAAAGACATGGTAGTACACAGCCATCTAGCACCAACTAAAACCCTCATGAAGGGTACCCTAAAGGACATGGCAGGCTTTTTCCCATGTGGAAAATGCCGGGCGTGTGAAAATAGCAAGAGGGTTCTATCTTACCAAATCCCAGGCCTATCCCAACCCAAAGAAATCAAGAAATGTATCACATGCACAACACCTTATGTAGTATACTGCCTTGTTTGCCCTTGCGGCCTCAAGTATATAGGCAGTACAATTAACAATGTGAAGATGCGAGAACGAGCCATAATGAACAAGGATGTATCTTATCCTGTGGCCAGGCACTTCGCCCAGGTACACCAAAGCAACCGGGAGTTACTCCAATACTTTGGGCTAGATCATGTACCATCTAATCCCAGAGGGGGAGATAGATTGTTATGTCTGCGCAGACTGGAGTCGCGACATATAATAGACATGCAGACCAAACAGCCGGGTGGGCTTAACATTGGGGAGGAACTCACAATACATTTGGGAAGATAATGTGATAGGTTGGTACAACATTGAATTCTGTGTCTATAAGGGATCAATAGAAATGTGATATTAATCTCTGCACAGAGATGTACTGTTTCTGGGATCAGTTCATTCTGCTTTCTTTTCGTCTTCCTTTTCTTCTTCTTATACCTTTATAAATTTTCTTATATCTTTATGTCTTTCCCCTTTCACTTCTCCATTTTCAGTATATGTAACGGAATATTATTGTATTTTGACCCATGGATAGAACAAGGTTTATTAACTAACTCACCAAGATGAAATTGAAGGGGGAGTTCAAGGTCAAATGTGATTCCATAAGCCGATTCACGGCTATATCATGAGAATTGTAATTGTTACATTTTATTGAAATGAGATATCAAATGGGTGTTTTGTTAACACATTGCGGTCATGTTACCATTACATTAGTCGGTGATGTGCCGATACACGGCGAGATTGCATTATTGATCACCGACAGGGGACAAAGTATCCCATTGATGGGTTTAAATTATATGAGTGCTCACCAGTACTTATAATGAGAAATGAACCCATGTAATTGTTAGATGACTGCACTGTCTTAATATGGTGTTTAATTTAATTGAATCACAAATTCATTGTAAAATCGCAATTTGGGCAAAGAGTTTGCCGGTGACATGCTGATACACAGCAAGATTAAGTTTACCCAGACCGGCAATGGCATAACACTGAAATAACACTTTAAATTGTGCTATCCTTTGTGGAGAAGAACCCACTTCGAAATTGCTGCCCAATGCGATGTAATTTATGTGTCCATCATCCCTTTCATCAACAGGAAGTAAGGTGTATATAATGTTTCGGAAAGACACGGAAATGTAAACACTGACGAAGGACTCTTAGGTCTGAAACGCGTCTGTTTTCTGTCCGTGGCTGATTAAACTGTTGCTGCATAACCCCCGTGAGTGCATTCTCATTTTTGGGAAAAAGGAAACGATTGGAGCTGCCATAAAAACGCGTCAGTACCGACGCGCAACGGCACCTGCCCGGGAGAGCCTTGGGATTTTGGTGCGCCTAGGAGCTGGAGATATATATATATATATATATATATATATATATATCTGACTAGCTCAGAAGAGGTCGCTCCCCCACGCTCCCAAGGCTTGGTGACTCCGTGACCTGAGAGCGCTTGAAAGCTGTCCCGCGGTATCGTAGCACCTTCCAGCTGAGTCTTCAGCGCGATATTTCCCCCTCACTACTGCCGCTGCCTGCATTGCGCGTTTTCCATCTTTCAGTGAATTGTGCATTGTGCGTTTTACCACCTTTAGTGCTGAATCATTAAGTCTGCGCATTGTTGTCAGCAAAGTACTTTATGCCCGATTGTGCCTCTGTTTGTCACCCAGGCTCGCCCAGTTTCGATTTCTCCCACTTGCAGCCATTTTGTTGTTTGTTGTACCTCCCAGCTGACCCTGCCTCCTACAGATAGTTGTGGATCTGCCCCACCATCCCCGCGCCGTGACTCTTCTGACTAGCTCAGAAGAGGTCGCTACCCCACGCTCCCAAGGCTTGGTGACTCCGTGACCTGAGAGCGCTTGAAAGCTGTCCCGCGGTATCGTAGCACCTACCAGCTGATTCTTCAGCGCGATCTTTCCCCCGCTTTACTGCCGCTGCCTGCATTGCGTGTTTTCCATCATTCAGTGAATTGTGCATTGTGTGTTTTACCACCTTTAGTGCTGAATCATTAAGTCTGCGCATTGTTGTCAGCAAAGTACTTTATGCCCGATTGTGCCTCTGTTTGTCCCCCAGGCTCGCCCAGTTTCGATTTCTCCCACTTGCAGCCATTTTGTTGTTTGTTGTGCTTCCTAGCCCGTAGCTCCACCCCGTGCCCGCCTCCCAGCTGACCCTGCCTCCCACAGTTAGTTGTGGATCTGCCCCACCATCCCCGCACCGTGACTCTTCTGACTAGCACAGAAGAGGTCGATCCCCCACGCTCCCAAGGCTTGGTGACTCCGTGAGCGGAGAGCACTTGAAAGCTGTCCCGCGGTATCGTAGCGCCTTCCAGCTGAGTCTTCAGCGTGATCTTTCCCCCGCATTACTGCCGCTGCCTGCATTGCGCGTTTTCCATCTTTCAGTGAATTGTGCATTGTGAGTTTTACCACCTTTAGTGCAGAATCATTAAGTATGCGCATTGTTGTCAGCAAAGTACTTTATGCCCGATTGTGCCTCTGTTTGTCCCCCAGGCTCGCCCAGTTTCGATTTCTCCCACTTGCAGCCATTTTATTGTTTGTTGTGCTTCCTAGCCCGTAGCTCCACCCCGCGCCCGCCTCCCAGCTGATCCTGCCTCGCCCCTCCCCCCTCCAATACCTACATATGACAGATGTCTTTCCGCGCAGCGTTCACACGCAGCGGTCGCGCCCCATGCGTGCCGAAGGTGAGCCAAAGGTATGCCCGTCTAAGCCCGTCCGTGCCTGGACCGTGCCCACCGCCAGACCCCCTGGCCCCCGCAACCCGCACTCCTCCCGCTTAACGTATGACGCCTCGACCCTCCTAGCCCTTAACCCCGGACGCACACCACAATGCTACGAAGCTGCCCCAGGACGTACCCACGGTCCCTTCGCCTGCCACTCCTGCAAATTCACCTGCATCAAAACCCACACCAAATCCACTAACCCCAAACACAGCTCCGACTCTAACCACCTGAAGTGCATCCTGCTGAACACCCGCTCGGTCCACAGACACGCCACTGAACTCTGGGACCTACTCGACACTGCTTCACCGGACGTCGCCTTCCTTACAGAAACCTGGATGAACGCATCATCAACACCCGACATCGCCATAGCCATCCCGGACGCTTACAAGATTATCCGAAAAGACCGCACCAACCAAACAGGAGGAGGCACCGCCATCGTCCATAAGAACACCATCAGAATCACGACCAGCTTCGACGATAACCTTGCAATCGCCGAACACCTACACTTCCAGATCCACTCCGACCCCAGGACCAAACTCAGAGGCACCCTCATCTACAGGCCACCAGGAACCCGTAAACAATTCAGCGAAGACATCACTGACTTCATCAGCCCACATGCCCTCGCCTCCGAGAACTACATTTTACTGGGAGACCTCAACTTCCACCTGGAAAAGAAAAACGACAGCAACACCACCACCCTTCTGGACAACCTGGCCAATCTCGGACTCAAACAACTTGTTGACACCCCCACCCATGTAGCCGGACATACGCTCGACCCAATCTTCACCTCCAGCAAACACATCTCCTTCGATCGCACCACAGCTCTCCATTGGACGGACCATAGTTGTGTTCACTTCAGCTACAAAACTACCTCGACCCACAACCCCCCACAACCTATTCCTCGAAGAAACTGGAACAAAATTACCACCGACCAACTCATCACATCGCTCAACCAAAACCCTCCCGCCCTCTCATCGGACCCAAACCAAGCTGCCACCAAACTCAAACAATGGATCACTCACAGCGTTGAAGAAGTAGCACCCTTGAAAAACCACCAAAGCAAACAGGGTAGCAAAAAGGCCCCCTGGTTCAACAACGACTTTAAGAAATCCAAGAAACTATGCCGTACTCTCGAGAAAACATGGAGAAAAAAACCCAACCACTGACAACCTGACCACCTTCAAGACAGCCTCCTGTAAACACCACCAATTGATCCGATCCACCAAGAAATCAGCATTCAAGGATCAACTCGAGAACAACGCCCATAACAGCAAGGAACTATTCAACATCGTCAAAGAATTCACCAACCCCACCGCAGCCTCAAACGACATTACTCCTTTCCAAGACCTCTGCGATTCGTTATCCTCCTGCTTCTAAAACAAAATTGCCGACATACATAACAGCTTTGAGAACATTTCCAAAGAACAGTCCTCTCCACCCACCTCCGAACCGAAACCGCCCTCTAACAACCTCAGCGCCTGGAACCCAATCACCACTGAAGACACCATCCGCCTAATGAACTCCATCTATTCTGGCTCGCCAACCGACCCCTGTCCCCACCACATCTTCAACAAAGCAGACTCGATCATCGCACCCCATCTCCGTGATGTCATCAACTGCTCCTTCAACTCCGCTACCTTCCCAGAAAGCTGGAAACACGCCGAACTCAGTGCCCTCCTGAAGAAACCCACAGCAGACCCCTCTGAACTTAAGAACTACCGCCCCATATCCCTCCTCCCACTCCCTGCCAAAGTCATTGAGAAAGCCGTCAATAGCCAGCTCGCCGCCTTCCTTGAATCCAACAACTCCCTTGACACCTCACAGTCCGGCTTTCGAGCCAAACACAGCACCGAAACCACCCTCATTGCAGCGACAGACGACATCCGAACACTACTGGACAACGGAGAAACAGTGGCCCTCATCCTACTCGATCTCTCCGCCGCCTTCGACACAGTCTGTCACAGCACCCTCATACAACGCCTCAACAACATCGGCATACAAGGAAAAGCCTTGGACTGGATCATCTCATTCCTCGCCGGGAGAACCCAGAGAGTCCGACTTCCCCCATTCAAATCAGAGGCCACCGAAGTCATCTGCGGAGTACCACAAGGATCATCACTCAGTCCCACCCTCTTCAACATTTACATGAGTCCACTCGCATCCATCGCGCGTCAACACAACCTTAACATCATCTCCTACGCTGACGACACCCAGCTGATCCTTTCCCTCACCAAAGACCCTAACACCACCAAAAAACAATCTTCACGAAGGCATGAAAGAAGTAGCCGAATAGATGAATAACAGCTGCCTAAAACTTAACTCAGACAAAACGGAGGTCCTCATCCTAGGATCATCCCCCTCTGCCTGGGATGACTCATGGTGGCCATCGGCTCTGGGCACAGCACCCAGACCCACAGACCACGCACGTAACCTTGGCTTCATCCTAGACTCCTCACTCTCGATGACCAGACAACTCAACGCCGTCTCACCCTCTTGCTTCAACGTACTTCGTATGCTCAAAAAAATCTTCTGTTGGATCCCCTCCGAAACACCCAAGCACTGGTCACCAGCCGACTGGACTATGGAAACACCCTCTACGCCGGAATCACAGCCAAATTACAGAAAAAACTCCAAATCATCCAAAACACATCAGCGAGACTCATTTTGGACATCCCTCGCCAAGATCACATTACCGGTCACCTGAAAGACCTCCACTGGCTTCCCGTCAACAAGAGAATAACGTTCCGTCTCCTCACCCACACACACAAGGCCCTCTACAAACTAGGACCCGAATGCCTCAACACTCGACTGTCCTTCTACACACCCACCCGCCAACTAAGATCTTCCAATCAAGCCCTCGCCGCAGTTCCGCGCATCCAAAGATCCACCATGGGAGGAAGATCCTTCTCCTACTTGGCGGCCAAGACCTGGAACTCACTCCCCACTCACCTCCGCCTTACACAGAACCACATCTCCTTCAGAAAGGAACTTAAAACCTGGCTATTCGATAAATAATGAACCCCCTCCCCAAGCGCCTTGAGACCCTCTGGGTGAGTAGTGCGCTATATAAATTCCTGAACTTGAACTGGAATGTATCCGGCAGGAAAGGCGCGAAACTCTGCGCCCAAGAATTCCAGCACCAGCAAAACCCCAAACGCAAAACGACGAGAACGCAGAAAGAGCAATGCAAGACGCAAAGCCCAAGAAAATAAATTACAGGCGGTGGAACTCCAAAAAAAGAAGTAACACATACGACACAAGTAAGCAATTTTTCTCAAACTCTGGACAATGGTTTATCTGTGATAAATTTGACAAACACAACTTTCACTGACTCAGAGATAGGCATCTTGTCAAAAGGTTTGTCGTACAGTCCCCCCAGCAGTTTCAATTACGTGAACACAAGAATAGATCTTTTTAAATTTACACGTAAACCAAAGCTCAAAAAACATTTCTCCAACAGCAAATCACGCAATGTTGGTAGAAAGTCTGTGGCTGAGTCTACCACTCCGGGGCTGGTGGTGAATGATATCCCTTTGATGCAGGATCTGGCAATGCTACGATCAGAGGCTCCAAATTCTCAAATCTCACAGGGGATGATGAATACTCAAACTGGTGGTTTAAGCAATCTCAAGCCACGTTCCACCTTTACTCCTGTCACACCACACGACAATATAGACATTTTTCAAGATGCCGTTGTGAAACAAGTGAAGGCATTACATGTAAAAACTTTGAAATCTAATTATGGCAAACATCATGACAACAATGCATACCAGAAGCTAGTCAAAAAAATAAAAATGGATGGCAACATGATAGTCAGACAATCTGACAAAGGTGGCAATATCGTACTCTGGCCCAGGAAACTATACTTGGAGGAGGCTCACCTCCAGTTGAATGACCCAAACTGCTTTAGACACTGTGATGTAAATTCACTTAGGAAAGCACAAACAGACTTCCATTCACTCCTGATGGGATGGCGATCCAGTGGACTCATTAGTATGGATGAGTTAAAATGTCTAAAGAATGATCACCCCATAACCCCTGTGTTGTACTTAATTCCAAAAGTACACAAGAATGCGATTAAGCCGCCAGGAAGACCCATCATTTCGGCGTGCGGGGGTTTATTGGAGAAAGCAACTGTCTACATTGATCTATTCCTCCAAGAGCATGTGTTGGCACTTCCATCTTATATCCAAGATTCTAGTGACCTGCTGAGGAAACTGAATGAACTGCAATGGAGTAATGATTATTGGTTGATCACCTTGGACGTTTCATCACTATACAATCAATCAATCAAATACATTTATAGAGCGCACTACTTACCCGTAGGGTATCAAGGCGCTGGGGGGAGAGGGGGTGCCGTTACTGCTCGAACAGCCAGGTCTTCAGCTTCTTCCTGAAGGAGAGGTGGTCTTGGGTCAGGCGCAGGTCAGTCGGGAGAGAGTTCCAGGTCTTGGCGGCCAGGTAGGAGAAGGACCTTCCTCCTGTTGTCGCTCTTCGGATGCGGGGGACGGCGGCGAGGGCGTGGTTGGCTGATCGGAGGTGGCGTTTGGGAGCGTAGAAGTTGATTCGGTTGTTGAGGTAGCTCGGGCCTTGGTCGTGTAGGGCTTTGTGTGCGTGGGTGAGGAGGCGGAAGGTGATTCTTTTGTTGACGGGGAGCCAGTGCAGGTCTCTCAGATGTCCGGAGATGTGGCAGTTTCGTGGGATGTCGAGGATGAGTCTGGCTGAGGCGTTCTGGATCCGCTGGAGTCTCTTCTGAAGCTTGGCGGTGGTGCCGGCGTAGAGGGCGTTGCCGTAGTCCAGTCGACTGGTGACGAGGGCCTGGGTGACGGTCTTCCTGGTCTCGGTGGGGATCCACCAGAAGATCTTCCGTAGCATGCGTAGGATGTTGAAGCACGCCGAGGAGATGGCGTTGACTTGCCTGGTCATGGAGAGGGAGGAGTCCAGGATGAAGCCCAGGTTGCGTGCGTGGTCTGTTGGTTTGGGTGCGGTGCCCAGGGCGGGAGGCCACCAGGAGTCGTCCCAGGCGGAGGGCGAGGAGCCTAGGATGAGGACCTCCGTCTTGTCTGAGTTCAGTTTCAGGCGGCTGGTCGTCATCCACTCGGCTACCTCTTTCATCCCTTCGTGCAGATTGGCTCTGGCGGCGGCGGGGTCGTTGGTCAGGGAGAGGATCAACTGGGTGTCGTCGGTGTAGGAGATTATGTTGAGGTTGTGTTGGCGTGCGATGGCCGCGAGGGGGCTCATGTAGACGTTGAAGAGGGTGGGGCTCAGCGAGGATCCTTGAGGGACGCCGCAGATGACTTCGGTGGCCTCTGACTTGTACGGTGGTAGGCGGACTCTCTGTGTTCTTCCGTCGAGGAAGGAGATGATCCATTCCAGAGCCTTCTCCTGGATTCCGACGTTGCTGAGGCGCTGTACTAGTGTGCGGTGGCAGACAGTGTCGGTTGCCGCGGAGAGGTCTAGGAGGTTGAGGGCCGCTGTTTCTCCGTTGTCCATCAGGGCTCGGATGTCATCGGTGGCGGCGATGAGGGCGGTCTCGGTGCTGTGGTTGGCTCGGAAGCCAGACTGTGAGGGGTCAAGGGATCCATTCGTCTCGAGGAAGGCGGCCAGCTGCTTGTTGACGGTCTTCTCGATGACTTTGGCTGGAAACGGGAGGAGCGAGATGGGGCGGTAATTCTTGAGTTCGGTGGGGTCCGCTGTGGGTTTCTTGAGTAGAGCGCTGAGTTCGGCGTGCTTCCAGCTCTCAGGGAAGGTGGCGGTGTTGAAGGAGGTGTTTTGACGATGTCTCACAGGTGGGGTGCGATGACAGCGTCGGCCTTGTTGAAGACGTGGTGGGGGCAGGGGTCGGTCGGAGATCCTGAGTGGATGGAGTTCATCGTGCGGACTGTGTCTTCGGTGCTGATCGGGGTCCAGGCGCGGAGGGTGGTGGTGGGGGTGGTGGTTCGGTCGTGGTGTGCGTTGGTTGGTTGTTGAAGCTGTTGTGTATGTCCGCGATCTTGTTGTGGAAGTATGAGGCGAGGGAGTTAGAGAGGTCTTGTGATGGGGTGATGTCGTTGTTTCCTGCGCTGGGGTTGGAAAGCTCTTTCACGATGTTGAAGAGTTCCTTGCAGTTGTGTGCGTTGTTGTCCAGCCGTTCCTTGAATGCAGTTTTCTTGGCGGCGCAGATCAGCTGCCGGTGCTTCCGGGTGGCAAGCTTGAAGGTGGTCCTGTTGTCCGGTGTTGGTTCCCTTCTCCAGACTTTCTCGAGGGCTCGGCAGTTCTTCTTGGAGCTCTTGAGTTCGTCGGTGAACCATGGGGATTTCTTGCTGCCGGGTCTGCTGGGCGGGGTCCTCAGCGGGGCGAGTTCGTCCGCGCAGTTGATGATCCACTTCGTGAGGTTGTCGGCGGCCTGGCTGGGGTTTGCTGAGCTGGCAGGAGGGTGCTGGCTCAAGGAGGTGGCGAGCTGGTCGGTTGTGATCTTGTTCCAGCTTCTGCGGGCAACCTGTTGCTGGTGGTGGTGGGTCGTCGTTCTTTTGAAGGTGAAGTGGACGCATCTGTGGTCCGTCCAATGAAGCTCTGTGGAGTGGCTGAAGGCGATGTCTGTGCTGGATGAGAAGACTGCGTCGAGTGTGTGTCCGGCGAGGTGGGTGGGGGTGGACACCAGCTGCTTGAGTCCAAGATTGGCGAGGTTGTCGAGCAGGGTGCTGGTGTTGCATAGTGCATGCAGATGGGTTAAGGGCTGTTGAGTTTTTCTTGGGCAAGCGGCCAATAGAATTGGCCAAGCACAACAAGATGTTGCTTACCATGATTAGTTTCTGATTACATCATAACCACTTCATGTTCCTAAACCAGTATTTTCAGCAGGTCAGAGGTGTCGCCATGGGGGCCTATTTCTCTCCCAGTTATGCCTGTCTACATATGGGGTACTGGGAGAGACAGGTCCTCAATGGTGTTCACCAGGAGATCTGTACCCGCCATATCATACGATGGTACAGATACATCGATGATATTTTAATTATCTGGCGCGGGACATATGATGAGGCGGTTAAATTCATTGATGACTTGAATGAGAATTCATTTAACCTGTCCTTCACATCACATATCAGTCAGAAGGAAGCTCACTTTCTTGATGTAACCTTGGAGATCAGTGAGGACAGATTAGAAACTAAGCTCTATAGGAAGCCTACTGCAGGCAATACTATACTGCACGCGGGTAGCCATCACCCCCCGCACCTGATTCGAAGCATTCCCTACGGGAAATGCTTAGAATTCGGCGTGTTTGCAGTACAGACTCCCATTGCAAAGCAGCACAGGCTGCCAGTAAACAAAGGTTTCTGGCAAGAGGCTATCAAGAAAATTTGATTGACATAGCCATCAGAAAAGCTAATGCCCTGTCCTGCAGCGATGCGCTGATCCACAAGAAAGCACAGAGAACCACAGTTGCCAGTAGTGATCAGCCAGTTAGACTCATTTGGACCTACAATAGCCAACACGGGGCACTGAGAAAGATTATTAACCAACACTGGAATCTGATTAAACTAGATCCAGTAATTGGGGAACACATGCCTAACAAACCAGCAATCACCTTTAGAAAAGCATACTCATTACAGGATGCACTAGTAAAATCTAGCCCTGAGGTGATTCCACCCAAAAACTGGTTAGCAGCTAGTCGAGGGTTTAGAAAGTGCTCAAGCTGCAAAGCATGTTCACAAGGGCTCAATAAGACCGAGTTCCTAACAGCATTCTCGACAGTGCCCCGAAAAATCAACAAGCAGTTAACATGTAAATCGGAGTATGTGGTTTATGTGCTGGCGTGCCCATGTGGCCTGCAATAAATTGGTAGTACCAAATTGCAGGTCCATAAAAGGGTACTCCAGCACATCAGGGCCATTAACACAAATGATGCCACATACCCGGTTGCAAGGCATTTTAAGGAGCACCAAAACAACAACAGTGGACTCCTTAGATATTATGCCATTGACTCTGTAGGTCCCCTTAGGAGAGGTGGTAATCGAGATGGGATCTTAAGGGCCCTTGAGACCGGGTACATCTTGGAGATGGACAGTAAAAGTCCAAATGGTCTCAACTCTACGGAGGATTTTTATACGTGTTTGTAGGGGCACCTAGATAGTAGGGATAAGATACACCATCTCCCCGCCTGTCCTATCTTTGATTGATATATTAGATAAAAATGCTTACTGCCAATCAAGCATTACTGTTGACTAAATATAACTATATATGAAGTAAGATACTATGTTATATAGTTCAACTGTAATGAAATTACTTTAAATTGTCCATCAGTAGGTGCGTTAAACTGCATGTATATAACAATATCTGTAACAATTGTTTTTAATCACACTTGTTTCAAACTGCATTTACAAACAACAGTACTAGTAAGTTAGAAGGAGCCATAGCAAGTAGGCAGAAATGTTATTCCATTTTTTTCAAATATGCGAGTTTTTCACTACATATCCGTAAAAATGTGATTGAACATGAATATGAGGATAACATCAGACAAGCCTATTCTATCCGATTAATTTATTGCTACAGAATTGCATTATGCAAATATTGCTATTAATGCAAACGATTTCACTTGTAAATAGTTGTAGATATATGAAATGCTGTATATGTATTTTAGATTGATTCATGATTTCCTGGTCGGGTATCCAATGAATTATCGGATATAATTGTATTCAAACAGTTATCAAAAAAAGCCTATTTTATCCGATTAATTTGCGATTACAGAATTGCACATGTAAATATTGCTATTGGGCATATGGTTTCATTTGTTAATAGTTGTAAATATATGAAATTTTGTAAAATATCACAGGAAGATTTAGGATTTCCTTGGTTGAATATCTATGAATTATCGGATAAAATTGTATTTAAACAGTTATCAAGACAATAGGCACAATAATGATATGTCCTGTCTTCCCATTGCAATTGCAATATGCTCCTCAATAGCCATTTGGACACTCCCACACTAATTTTCCAACCAATCAAACAGTACTGTTGTTAATGCACGAGCACATTAAATTCACGCAACTCTCTCGGTGCGTCATGTGACCAAGGCCTCTGCGAAGGCCAAAACGTTATGCTGGCGTGGTGTACTGAGAAATAAAGGAACTCACCTGCACTCCGGGTCTTCCGTTCTCTTTTTGGTTGATGGCTCTGGATTGAGGGCGCGTCGCTGAGAGGGTACAAGTGTGATAATATATATATATATATATATATATATATATATATATATATATATATATATATATATATATATATATATATATATATTACCTACTGGCGGTCGCCAGTAGGTATATATAGTTAGGATTTTTTCCCTATGGGATTTCTGAAAATTCTATGCCTAATAACTTTGGCGTTTGTGGACGGAATCGGCTGAAATTTTCAGGAAAATGGCACATTCTGTTTCTGAGCAGCCCCTGAAAATTTGGTGGAGTTTCGTCAAGGGGGGGCTGAGAAAAAAGGGGGGTCCCAAAACGCGTTTTTCCCATGTTAATTTCCATAGGGCCTTTGGCCTCACTTTTAGCTCGAACGGCTGAATGGATTTGCACGAAACTTGGCAAAATTGTAGGGACTGTTAGCCCGATGTGCCTTTGCTAGGTCTCAATATATGTGCTCCAGTAGTTTTTGAGAAATTAACGTTCAAAACAAGATATATATCTGTAACAGCGCTCCGGGCAGCGATCCGGTCCGCTTACTTTTCGCGAAACGGAACTTTGCGCGCAGAAAGCTGATTGGCTCTCCGGTGTCTGTCAACATTCTAAACAGTCCGGAGCGGCCGCCATCTTATCTCTCGGTAGGATCGAGAGAAAAGAGGTGAAAAACGAAGGGGGAATTTATTGAAAGGGTGCAAGGTATACCCCTCTTGACCCCCTAGGATTGTTGTTGGGGTTATTAAAGGGTCCCGTGGGGAAAATAAAAAAAAAATTATTTTTCACGGTAGAAGCGTTTCCCGGGCCGCGAACTGGGCCGCAAACTGGTAGCGAAACGGGAATTTGCCATTTTGTGCTTCGTTTTAATTGTTTAGAGACAAAAATTATCGCCGCACATCGGCCACAATGCATGAATATCGTTGAAAAGTCAGCGATATTCATGCATTATCCAGCAAATGCTCTTAGCCATGTTATCCACCTTCCATTGGATAACAGAAAGCTGATTGGCTCTCCGGTGTCTGTCAACATTCTAAATAGTCCGGAGCGGCCGCCATCTTATCTCTCGGTAGGATCGAGAGAGAAGAAGAGGTGAAAAACGAAGGGGGAATTTATTGAAAGGGGGCAAGGTATACCCCTCTTGACCCCCTAGGATTGTTGTTGGGGTTATTAAAGGGTCCCGTGGGGAAAATAAAAAAAAAAATATTTTTCACGGTAGAAGCGTTTCCCGGGCCGCGAACTGGGCCGCAAACTGGTAGCGAAACGGGAATTCGCCATTTTGTGCTTCGTTTTAATTGTTTAGAGACAAAAATTATCGCCGCACATCGGCCACAATGCATGAATATCGTTGAAAAGTCAGCGATATTCATGCATTATCCTGCAAATGCTCTTAGCCATGTTATCCACCTTCCATTGGATAACAGAAAGCTGATTGGCTCTCCGGTGTCTGTCAACATTCTAAATAGTCCGGAGCGGCCGCCATCTTATCTCTCGGTAGGATCGAGAGAGAAGAAGAGGTGAAAAACGAAGGGGGAATTTATTGAAAGGGGGCAAGGTATACCCCTCTTGACCCCCTAGGAATGTTGTTGGAGTTATTAAAGGGTCCCGTGGGGAAAATAAAAAAAAATTGATTTTTCACGGTAGAAGCGCTTCACGGGCCACGAACTGGGCCGCAAACTGGTAGTGAAACGGGAATTCGCCATTTTGTGCTTCGTTTTAATTGTTTAGAGACAAAAATTATCGCCGCACATCGGCCACAATGCATGAATATCGCTGAAAAGTCAGCGATATTCATGCATTATCCAGCAAATGCTCTTAGCCATGTTATCCACCTTCCATTGGATAACATGGCTAAAAACCGCTCTGTGCGTGAGCTTTTTTTTTTTTTTTTTTTGCTGCGTGACGTTTGTTAACGTTCGATTCGATGGAAATCAGGAAGTGTTGAACACCATTTTGTCACTGCGAGTAAATATTTTGTTATAAATGAATCCTTATTGATAAACATTGTCTGCGCCATCTTGCGTTTTTGTCCAATGCCACAATTTTGTCGTGCACGGCAGCCATTTTAGATGCCTTGACCAGGGCCACTCTCTGCACGCCGTCGATTCTCAGCATGGCTCCCCACCCTCGCACGCATCTCCCCCACGCAATGGTCACCCCCGCTCTCTCTCTCATGCATGGGCCATATACTTCCCCCATCTGCGCTGCTCTTCTCTGAGAATCACACCCTGTGCCCGTTCGACACCTCCCTTTCACCCTATTCACTACCGCACCCTCTGACACTTCTCTTCCTCTGTGTCCGATTGTCCAGGCCGGACCTAGGCTATCACCTAGCCCTGCGGATGTAGTTTATGGCTCCAGCTGTAGAGTATCCAGACATGCCAACCCTCCCGATTCAGGTGTGAGACTACTGATTTCAGTGCTAGTCTTTCGCTTCCCGATTCCTGCAAGGAAAAACCCGGGGGCATATTTCCAACATCTAGCGGTAATTTTTGTCTCTAACTTGTTTAGAGACAATATTTATCGCCGCACTTCGGCGAATTTTATCGCACATAAACCTTGCTATTAGCAAGGTTTATCGCAAATGCGATAAAAAACGGCCGCAATGCATGAATATCGCTGAAAAGTCAGCGATATTCATGCATTAGTCAGCAAATGCTCTTAGCCATTTTATCCACTTCCCATTGAACAAGCGCATGGTCTTTTAAAGATTTGTGAAGTACTCGGGGCGGCGGTGTGTGTGTGTCCTCTTTCAGGAGCGGGCGGGGGGGCACTGGCAGCAATTTGCAGGCCAGGCAGTGTTCAACACGTGCATCACCTTTTCTCTGCCTGCTATTGCGCTCCATGCTTCGGAAAGGTAAGAAAAAGAACGTGCATTTGAGTTTGAAATGTCCGATCTTGTAGTAGTACACTTGCAAAGCCCACACATGACAATAACCCGATTCAAGGCCCCATTCACCCGATTTTTTAAAAAAATATAGTACTCCAAGACAGTTACATTTTAAAACTTTATTAATATTTAAATATAACGAACGCAACAAAAACTGTAAATATATTTAACCATTTTTTGAAATTAACCAGAACTATAACGATAACAACAACAACAACAATAATATAACTTTTATGCCTAAATTACGCAAACATTTAGCTAATCTGCTAAAGGGGGGAGTCGCCATTTCTTTACAATAATCAATAATGAAAAATCCACATCAATAGGGTTGCCCGTTTTCTCGATGCAGCACTATAGTGCAATATACACAGCACCTGGGGTGTCAAGAGTGAACAGGTCTTTCTTTGTTCCTTAAGATGTTATCTCCGAGAATGCTGATGCATTGGTGTCTGTACACTTCTTTGTCAATTCTGTCAAGATGATAACTGCTTTATAAACAGACGATATCTTTGTTTCGTCATTAGTGTTAAGTGTGTCTGAAACTACAGTGCCCTTCTGTTTTTTTTTCTTCAGGCTCTACAGAGTTTTGTGTGTTGTTCTTTTGAGCGACAATTATTCCAGAGGTTTCAGGTTCACTTGTTTTGTTCTGCAGTGAGTTAACAGCTTTAGAGAGTTCATGTTTATTTGCTATGTCCTGCTGTTCGTGAACTGCTTCAGAGACGTCAGCCTCATTTTTTATGTTTCAGTAGATCCTGGACCTGCCCGGCCGCGCCCAAAATGGCGCCGGTGTAAATGGGACTCGTAACTGCTTGTTCTGTACTGGTTGCCCAACCTTGATATCACGAGATACATATGCAGTTTTGAAGCACATGGCGGAGGCTTGTCTGCTGTAGTGGGGCGCCCCTTTATCGTTTCAGTCGCCATTCCGCCCGCTTTTGCTACACTGTGCCTCATCCGCCATTCAGCTGTTTACCGCCCGCTCTTACGGCTACAGCGTCTCGCTCACCATGTAGTTGAGTTGTTCCCACTCTTGCGGTGCAGCGGTAGGCGGCTGCCACAGGACTCTTAAAATGGCGGCCGGCTCTTCGGATTTGGGCCTGGTCCAGTAAAATGGCCCTGGGACACCTTGGAACTCGGACGCTTGTCTGCCAGGGCTTGGGTTCCATTCTCGAAAGCGTCCCCTCAGCCTTGAAGATTGTACAAAAGTCTTGGGGGCCCTCGACTCCCGCAGGCTTCCGGTGGGGAGCGGCTGCCATGATTGCTTGCGGAATGTGCCACGACGGAGCTACGAGATGGTGGTGCTCTCATGGTGACGCCAGCTTCAGTCTGAAACATCCAGAAACAAGGTGGGGCTTTCATCGTTTGGGGAAAAAAAATGTTTTAATCCAATGAAAAGTGTTATTTTTAGGTCACATGACCTAGTCTCACATAATTAGGAAAAGAAAAGTAAAATGAACCAATGAAAAGTTTTATTAACAAGTCACATGACCTGTTATGCTTACGTTACGCGCTGCGCGGCGCGCTCTGGATCGTTTCCGGGAAGCTGCGCCTTGCGCACCGGAGCACTTCCGGGTGCGCTAACGCGTCGCGTCATATGACGCATTACGCGACAATGCAGGTGCCGAATATAGTCAAAATGTCTCCACCAACCAGCGGTCGGAATTCCACCGCTTTCAGCAGTCCAAAAAGTTCGGTCAAATCTTAAGAGCGGGAGCAACTCAACTACATGGTGAGCGAGACGTTGTAGTCGCAAGAGCGAGCGGTAAACAGTTGAATGGCGGAAGAGGCACAGAGTACCAAAAGCGGGCGGAATGGCAACTAAAACGGTAAAGGGGCGCCCTACGACAGCGTGTCTTCAGGTGAAACGGATTGTGGGACAAGGTCCAGAATGAAAGATTCTTCAAAAGGGAAAAAATTCCGCCGGACCCCGGGAGCCGGCCGCCTATGCCGGGGGCGATCTCAGGCCTCACCAGGGCAACACGACTTGGGGAGGGGGCAGGAGCCAAGCGCCCCCTCTCAGTCCGCGCCATCTCACCGCCCCTCGGGGGCCTCCGTCAAGCAGTTTAGGGAGGCACCGTATCACATTGTTTTCCAATGCAGTCAGGTCCACAAATGGACCCCACTTACTTTGAATAGTGAAGCTGCAGCAGGTGCAAATAAGGTTTAAACAGTGTTACAAGAACTGCTTAGAATTCTGAAGTATGGCACTCAATAACCAAGACTTATGCCATTTATGTAAGGCAGTGACATGGAAGCAACTCAGGGACAAAAAGCATGAACGAACATTCACGTATGAAAATCTTATTTGGAGAAGGGGTAGAATCCAAACGCCCCCTGCCAGTTCGCGCCACTACACCGTATGTGGAAAATCTGAAGCCATCATTCTACAAACTCTCAACGCTTGTTATCAGTGCATGAGTTTCATGCTCGATCGATTGAGCTAGCCGGATCGGGCAATAAAAAGTATAAAATAGTTATGTAAATAGTTATTTAATAAAATGTTTTATTCTGTTTCTTTGGTGGTGTGTTGTGTATATTTATAATATTTGCATAGGGTTTGCTGTTATTTTGGGCGGTGTGGGTGGCGGAGTCGAGCTGTTTTGCAGCCCTCATGGTGTGGAGCTCAATTCATTTCACTATTTTCGTATTTCTCATGAAGGGTTATTCCTAATGTTTGTATTTTACCGAGGTTAAAAAGAGATCGAATTAGTGGCCTACTGATTTTGCTCGATTACTTTTATTTTTTTACACGATTTTTCACTATCTGCAAAGACTAAACAGAGTATTGCGACTTTGTGCTTGTTTGTAAATAGAGAATGATCCAAAGAGAACCAATTGTAAAACAGTAAATGCTTGGATAATAATCAATCAAATGGAGAGACAAGCAGGTACGACGGATTACAACAGGGGTAAAGGTCTGCGTTAACTACCGTTCACTATCTGCAAAGAGAGAGTACTACTAAGAGAAAAGAGGGGAGTGGGGAGGGGGGGCAGCGTTTAAAGCACATCAGCGTGCATAAACACGAAAACGTTTTTACCTATCACGTACTTGACATTTGACAGCTTTTGATGTTTGCTATTAAAAAACCATTGAAATTCACAGAAAAAACCATAGGTTATACTTCATATATAGTTAGGAATTTGCATTTACAAAACCTTGAAAATTCAATGAAAAAACCATTGGTTTTAGGCCATATATAGTTAGGGATTTGCATTTAGAAAACCTTATTTTACTCGCATAAAACCATTGAAATTCCATATATAGTTATAAGCGCTAACTATATATCGCGCACCCGCAATCCACTGCTGATGATGTCACATATTACATCATTCATGACATGGTTAGTGACATCACTGATGACATCACTGATGACATCTCAAATGACATCACTGATGACATCACTGATAACATCTCATTTGACATGACTGATCACATCACTGATGATATCATTCATGTGATAATACCATGAACCTCTTCAGACTCTAATATAACCTTAGATACAATCAGTGTAAACAGACAGTCACTCATCCATGGAGTTACTCACACACCTAGTCAGTTATGCCAAAAATCAATCACACCTCCATTTTCTCAACTATACAGTTATACACACCTTACTTATTCAAACATATACTAACACATATTTACTTTACTCTCTTATACAATCTCTGATACATGTTCACAATGATCCATACAGCCACTCACACATTCACTGGCTCTTATGCACAGTTATTTATAGATGTCAACTCTCACATGTACTGTGTTTTACATATGTACTTAATTTGACATGTAGCACTGAGATATCCATTCACTCACTAATACACTCATGCACAGTCAACCGCCCATACAGCTGTTTCCACATGCAGTTTTGAATCTATACATATAGTGAATCAACTACTCACACATCTATGTACAGAGTCACACACCTCCCAGCCACCCATACACACACACTCAGTTTCCCATACAAATACTTGGACAACCAATCAATAACCCATACAGTTACTCATATAGCTACTGATCAACATATGCAGCAGTTTGTAGAACAACAGATATAATGATGTACAAATTAAGACAGTTTAGTCACTAACTCATGCCCTCAGTGAGACACATTTAATCACTCACTCATACAGTCAGTCATGCACCTACTAAATCCTTCATCCAGACACTTATATATCTACTCATTCTTCAATATGTAAAACATATTTTAACTTTACAGAAACATAGAGTCACTGGATGTTGTAATCAGTGATGTCATCAGTGATGTCATTTGAGATGTCATCAGTGATGTCATCAGTGATGTCACTAACCATGTCATGAATGATGTAATATGTGACATCATCAGCAGTGGATTGCGGGTGCGCGATATATAGTTAGCGCTTATAACTATATATGGAATTTCAATGGTTTTATGCGAGTAAAATAAGGTTTTCTAAATGCAAATCCCTAACTATATATGGCCTAAAACCAATGGTTTTTTCATTGAATATATATATATATATATATATATATATATATATATATATATATATATATATATATATATATATATATATATATATATATATATATTACCTACTGGCGGTCGCCAGTAGGTAGTTATAGTTAGGATTTTTTTCAATTTTAAATCTCAAAATTCTATTTGGAATAACTTTGGAGCCGGTTGACGAATCTGCCTGAAAATTTCCACAAAATGGCCTCGTCGAGCTCCGGTCCTTCCCAGAAAGTTTGGGGGGGATTCGTCAAGCGGGGGCCGAGATAAAAGGGGGGTCCCAAAACGCATTTTCTCCATGATAATTTCCATAGGGCGGTCAATTTCACTTTTAGCCCGAACGGATGAATGGATTTCCACCAAACTTGGCAAAATTGTAGGGACTGGTAGCCCGATGTGCCTTTGCTATGTCTCAAGATATGTGCTCCAGTAGAATTTGAGTAATTTAAGTTTTAAAAAATATATATATCTGTAAGCGCGCACCGGTGCGCGCGCCGGCGAGCGCTCCGGTCGCGTCACGTGAGGTGCGCACTGAAAGCTGATTGGCTGTCGGGTGTCTGAAAACATTCGAAACAGACCGGAGCGGCCGCCATCTTGTGTCTCGGTAAAATCGAGACACAAGAGGTGTCAAAAACAAAGGGGGGAATTGACCATAAGGGGGCAGGGTAGACCCCCCCTGACCCCCTAGGTTTAATGTGGGGGCCATAAAAGGGCCCCGCGGGGTCAAAAAAAAAAAATATTTTTTTTGATTATCGCAGGGGGCGCGCATGGTACGCGCACCGGGAAGCGCTCCTGGGAGAAAAGAGAATGGCAGAATTTTAAAATTTAAGTCATTTTATATAAATGGGAGGTAGTTCTGAAAAGAACTGTTTTTTTATTCTTTTTGTTGTTTTATATTTTTTTGGGGAGTTTTTAAACTTTTTTTGGTTTTTTTGGTTTTTCTGAACATTTTTTGTTTTTTTTGTATTTTTTAAGGAGAGAAACAAAAACCAAGCATTTCAAACGGGCTCAACAGGAGAAAAAAAAAAGGGCAACAAATTAATATTTCCTTTGGCACTTGTGGTTTTCCCAAGCACGATTAATAAGAGTGATGCATTGCTCACCATAGCAAATCATTTGACCACAAAATTTACAAACCATTTTAAAATTTGAAAAGTTGGTTTGTATGATGGAGCATGTCTCCCTAACTTCCAGTCCTGATGGGGTGGGAACAGTAGTTTTGGAGGTGCTGGCAGAAGATTGTACAGGGTTTTTGGCCAGTTCCCTGACCTCTGCCCTAGAATAGTTGTTGGGATGTTTTCTTAGCATTTGCCTAATCATTGTGTGGTTGCCGAAGGAGTACTTCTTGTTGGGATTCCCCCTTGACATCTCCTGATGACAGATAAGGCAGGTTGCTTTAGGTGCATTCACTTTTTTTTTGTCACTCGGGATAGAAAAAAATTGCCAAATGATGTGCTCTTTTGGTTTGTATGTTATGTTGTCCTCTGGGACGAATCTACTGTCCTCTTCGTCCTCATCTTCCTCCTGTTCTGGATCTGCACCACTGTGAAGTTGAGGAGGTCCTTGTGGTGGTGGTGGTGGTGGTGGTCCAGAAGATCCAGCAGCTGCAGCTAATGTAGCCATTTTCTATAGATAAAAGTAAAGGTCTTCCTCTCTCAAAGCAAAAAGGTAGAATAAGGAAAAAAGGTGGGGGCTTTCCTCATTTTGAAAAAAAAATATCCTGAACCAATGAGAAGTGTTAATTTTAGGTCACATGACTAGGGGTTTTATCATTATGAAACCAAAACTGTTATGAACCAATCAAAAGTGTTATTTTTAGGGCACATGACCCGACGCGCTTACGCTACGCGCCCAGGGGCGTGCCCGGGGGCGTGCCCCGGGTCACTTAGCGTAAGCGCGTCGGTGCGCTTACGTCGTGCGTTTCACGCATACGCGGCTACGCGATACGTCACGATCATGTTTTCGTTTGCGATATTGGCGCTCACGGGACGCTCCCCGGAGCGCGCCCGGGGGCGCTTTTCGGAAATACGCTTTTCGGGGCGCACTCCGGGGCGCGCTCTGGGAGCGCTCCCCCCAAAAAATTTTTTTTAAAAAATGGGATAATTGTAGGGACAGGTAGCCCTATTCTGAAGTGGTTTGTAAAAAAATTTACTTTATAAAAATATGTATTGTGCTACATTGGGCTTAATATATGTTAGAGCCAAAATGTAGCCCAAATGTAGCCCAAAGTAGCCCAATGTAGCCCAAAGATGGCCACCAGAGACCAAAAATTGTAAATGTAGCCCAAATTTCAACTAGATGTAGCCCAACTGTAGCCCAATGACAGAATGTACCAGAGTGTTAAAAAGAACAACTAGAGTGCTAACAGTCTTATTTATAAAGTGAAACTTATAGTTAGGAATTAGCATTAACAAAACCTATGAAATTCACTGAAAAAACCATAGGTTTCACACCAGTTATAGTTAGGAATTAGCATTTAAAAAACCTATGAAATTCACTGAAAAAACCATAGGTTTCACACCGGTTATAGTTAGGAATTAGCATTTAAAAAACCTATTAAATTCACTGAAAAAACCATAGGTTTCACACCAGTTATAGTTAGCTGGAAATTTTACTGATATAAAACCATTGAAATTCCCACGTTATAGTTAGTCGGACTCACTATAACTTGCGCGTGCAATGCACTGCTGATGACATCACATATTACATCACTCATGACATGGTGAGTGACATCACTCATGACATCACTGATGACACCATCCTTGTGACACAGTGACAGACCTCCTCTCAGTGTAAAGTAACCCTTGAGACACATATTCAAAAATAGAAACTGAAATTTTTAAAAAATGGACATACCTATATCAGTTACAACAAGCAATTCTGTACTTCCACTATCTATATACACATCCACTCATTCACCAACAGTTCTATATAGTCACTCATACATATACTCACTCATCATATGAAGAGATACACCTATACATCCTGTTACACACCGACATTCATCCAAAAGTTACTCACACACATATTCACACGTGCAAATAAACTATTGAACAACCATTTATTTGAATATAGAGTTATACACACACTTCCACCTTACTTCTATTGAAAATTACACATATTTATTCTCTTAAACAATCACTTATAGAAACACATACTTATTTAAACAGGAACTCTTACAATCTCTTACTCTCACATATACTCACTTATATACATCAATATTCATATATACTAGATTAAAACATATGTAGTTACTGATAAAGACACTAGTGAGACAGTCATTCACTCACTAACGAACACATATAGACACTCATCCACCCATACAGTCCTGTACATATGCTGTCTTCAAAACACATACAAACAAAGAGTCAGTCACTCATGCATCTATGTGCTAAGTAATACCCCCACCAAACCATATAGACACTCAAACTGATACTAATAAAAATATCAAATAACCCATATACATACGCATGTAGCTACTTATCAACACATGTAGCCACTTATACACAAAGTGAAACACTAATATATGTATTTAAATATTTAAACATAACTCACTAATATTTATTTTTCAGAAAGACACATATTCACTGGATGGTGTCATCAGTGATGTCATGAGTGATGTCACTCACCATGTCATGAGTGATGTAATATGTGATGTCATCAGCAGTGCATTGCACGCGCAAGTTATAGTGAGTCCGACTAACTATAACGTGGGAATTTCAATGGTTTTATATCAGTAAAATTTCCAGCTAACTATAACTGGTGTGAAACCTATGGTTTTTTCAGTGAATTTAATAGGTTTTTTAAATGCTAATTCCTAACTATAACCGGTGTGAAACCTATGGTTTTTTCAGTGAATATATATATATATATATATATATATATATATATATATTCACTGAAAAAACCATAGGTTATAGACCAGATATAGTTAGGAATTAGCATTTACTAAACCTTATTTTACTCACACAAAACCATTGAAATTCGCATATATAGTTAGTTGCACTAACTATATATCGCGCACCCGCAATCCACTGCTGATGATGTCACATATTACATCTTTCATGACATGGTCAGTGACATCACTGATGACATCACTGATGACATCTCAAATGACATCACTGATGACATCACTGATGACAACATTCAGTGACTGTATGTTTCTGTAAAGTTAAAATATGTCTTACATATTGAAGAATGAGTGGATGTATAAGTGTCTGGATGAAGGATTTAGTAGGTGCATGACTGACTGAATGAGTGAGTGATTAAATGTGTCTCACTGAGTGCATGGGTTAGTGACTAAACTGTCTTAATTTGTACATCATTATGTCTGTTGTTCTGTAAACTGCTGCATGTGTTGATCAGTAGCTATATGAGTAACTATATGGGTTATTGATTGGTTGCCCAAGTATTTGTATGGGAGACTGAGTGTGTGTGTGTGGGTGGCAGGGAGGTGTATGACTCTTTGCATAGATGTGTGAGCAGTTGATTCACTAGATGTATTGGTTCAAAAGTGCATGTGGAAACAGCTGTATGGGCGGTTGACTGTGTGCATGAGTGTATTGGTGAGTGAATGGATATCTCAGTGCTACATGTCAAAGTAAGTACATATGTAAAACACAGTACATGTGAGAGTTGACATATATAAATAACTGTGCATAAGAGCCAGTGAATGTGTGAGTGGCTGTATGGATCATTGTGAACTTGTATCAGGGATTGTATAAGAGAGTAAATATGTGTTGTTATATGTTTGAATAAGTAAGGTGTGTATAACTGTATAGTTGAGGAAATGGAGGTGTGATTGGTTCTTTGCATGACTGACTAGGTGTGTGAGTAACTCCATGGATGAGTGACAGTCTGTGAGTGTCTGTTTAAACTGATTGTATCTAAGGTTATATTAGAGTCTGAAGAGGTTCATCGTATTATCACATGAATGATATCATCAGTGATGTGATCAGTAATGTCAAATGAGATGTTATCAGTGATGTCATCAATGATGTCATTTGAGATGTCATCAGTGATGTCATCAGTGATGTCATTTGAGGTGTCATCAGTGATGTCATCAGTGATGTCATTTGAGATGTCATCAGTGATGTCATCAGTGATGTCACTGACCATGTCATGAATGATGTAATATGTGACATCATCAGCAGTGGATTGCCGGCGCGCGATATATAGTTAGTGCAACTAACTATATATGCGAATTTCAATGGTTTTGTGTGAGTAAAATAAGGTTTAGTAAATGCTAATTCCTAACTATATATGGTCTATAACCTATGTTTTTTTCAGTGAATTTTCAAGGTTTTGTAAATGCTAATTCCTAACTATATATGGTCTATAACATATGGTTTTGTCAGTGAATTTCAATGGTTTTCTAATAGCAAATATCAAAAGCTGTAAAATGTATTCTTATTCGAATTCAAAAATATATTTTTTATATTTTTGTATTATATTTTTTTAATTTAAATATTTATTTAATTAATTTTTTTTGTTTCGCTTCCGGTCCGCGAACCAGGCAGCTTCCCGTTAGCTTCAATTTGTTCTGAGACCCGGTCCTCCAACCGGTAAACGTTCCGTTAGCGCAAGTACCGCGTTAGAAAGCAACATCGTGACGTGTCCCGCAAGCGCGACGTATCGCGTTACCGCGTAATGCGTCTTATGACGCGCCGCGTTAGCGCACCCGGAAGCGCTCTGGAACGCGAATCGAGGCGCGAAGCGCAGCGCCCCGGAAGTGATCCGGGGTGCGGCGCGGAGCGCGTAACGTAAGTATAACAGGTCATGTGACTTGTTTATAAAACTTTTTATTGGTTCATTTTACTTTTAGTTTCCTAATGATGGAAGGCTTGGTCATATGACCTAAAATTAACACTTTTCATTGGTTTAGAACATTTTTTTTCCCAAATGATGAAAGTCCCAACTTTTTTCCTCACTCTGACTTTCATTTTTATGAGAGAAAGACCTACATTGACGACCTTACAAATGGCTTCAATGATTGCTGCAGCTGGTGGACCCCCACCACCACCACCCCCTCCAAGGAAGAGAGGACCATCTCCTCAGGTCATCCTCCAACAAGAGGAGGAAGAAGAGGAAGAAGAGGAAGAGGAGCAAGGGACAAGGAGGTTTTTAAAAGAACAGCCACGGAGGTCCCATATAAAAGAAAATTTTATTTGGCAATTTTTTTCATTTCCCCCACATCAAAAAAAGGTAAATGCCCGGTATGTTACCTGCCTGATTTGTAAAGATGAACTGTCCAGAGGAACAGAACAAAAATACAGTTATGGTAATTATACCATGCATCGCCATATGGAGAGGTGGCACCCGATAAATTACAGTGCTGCCCAAATACGTAATCTGGTGGATAACCCCCGACCTGTGGCCAGTACATCCACCAATGAAGAGGCAGTGACGGGATCAGAGGCAAGGGAGACGGTCCCAAATCTACAGATGAACTTTGGCCAAATGAAATTAACCTGTTTAACTTGCGGCAAATTAATTTCCTGTGGAGAGAGGAGTGTAACTCTAATCAATAGAGCTTTTGAACATCATCAATGTACAAAACGTCCCAGAAAATAAATTTTCTTTTTTTTTTGTTGCTCCTGTTGAGCCCTTTCTAATGAATCATTTTTGTTCCCCCCACAAAAAAAAAACAAAAAAAATATAAAACAACAAAAATAATAAAAAAAGTTATTTTCAGAACTACCTCCCATTTATAAAAAAAATGCTAGAATGTTTAGTACTCTAGCAACCTCTATTTCTTTTGATTCGCTTTCCGGTTCGCGCGTTGGTACGCGAACTGGAAGCGAACTAAAAAAAATGTTTTTTTCAAAAAAAAGAAGAGTAAGTAAACAGAGAGTAATGTTGAAAGAAAGACAAATAGAGGGAGTAACACACAGTTACTGTTCAAAGAGTGACTGAGAAAAGGAGTGGAAAGAGTAGTATAAGTAAGTAATAGAAAAAGAAATGAGGGAAGTAGCAAAGGCAGGAAACTGAGGGTTAAAGAAATGAAGCAGTGGAACTAATAAATGTTAAATTTGATAGAGATGTAACGTAAAGAGTACTAAACACTTACCTTATAATTGTCGTTAACTTAGTCAATTGTAATTTTTATACTTTTAATCTGTGTAAGAAAGAACAAAAAATTTTAAATTAATAGAAGGTAGTAAAAAAAGAGTGAGCATGAGACAAGATGAATACATATTATAAATCACAATTCAAAGTACAAAATTAATTATACATATTTAATGGTTTATTTTTGCTGTTCTCAGAATATATCAAATTTCACTGAAAACAGTGAGTTTTAGGTATTCATCATATAACAGCGGGGAAAAAAAAAACAATCAAAATGATTGTGTTTAAAAAACCCTTAAAATATAATCAATCAGAAATAAGAACTCCTCGAAAGTAACTTACTTTCTATGACGTCAAAGGATGTCCTATGAACAGCTTATACTCTGTTGTGCTGGTACTATTTTCTGTCCGCCACTTTCTGAAAGATAAACTCCATCGTTTTAAGAAAAATGAGACATACAAAGCAATTTAAAACAGCACACTAAATTACAGCAACACCTAGAATCATTATAGTCCAGTTACCAACCCTAAATTCTCACTTCAGAAAACAAGTCAAAAGGCAACATTGCTTCATACTCAATTGGTAATGTTTGCTGAAAGACTAGCCTTTTTTATATTTCAAATAAGCTGTGTAATATCCTGATGTTGTCAAAGGACCATCATAATATATAATAGCTGCAGTTACAAATGTTCTTCCTGAAATCGATGACTGTGTAGCCAAAACATTTTTAATTAGAATTGACAACCTATTTTCATCCAGTTTATGTAGTTGAAGTTGTAAAATGACATTTCACACATAAGTTTCCATAAATAATATTGACAGCATTGCAGACTTACATTTCCTCTACTCCTTGTTTTGATCTGCTGCTTGAATTAGCTTATAAACACAAACAGTTTTCGCTCTGTACTACACTTATCCACAAGGCCATATAGAGTAGGAGCCATTAGAACCTCTTGAAATTCCTCAGAACAAATCCCAAGATTCCTTCCCTAAAATTTTGGTTGTAAGAACACCAGGTAAGAATTTTGAAGGTGGAAAGGCAATCTTTTTTTGAAAGTTAAAACAGAATCATTGCAGAATGACCAGCTGTTTCCAGATTTTAAATAAGCTGTGTAATGTCCTGAAGTTGTTGAAGGACCGTCATGATATATAATTGCTGTAGTTACAAAAGTCCTTCCTGATATTGACAACTGCGAAGCCACAAAATTATGAATTAAAGTTGTCAATTTAGTTCCATCAGGCCTACATCGTTGGAACATTAAAATGACATACTGGCCATAACTTCGTATAATTAATGTGGACAGCATTGCAGACTTACATTGGCTACACTCCATGTTTTGATCGGCTTCTTTTACTAGCTTATTGAAGGATACTTATTTACTGTCAGGCAAAGTTAAATATATAAATCTTTCTGAGTCTACACTAGTAGTACTTGATAGCATACAGTTCTCGCAATCATTCTGCCATTGATAAGAAAGGCCAAACAGATAATCTACATCTACACCTTCATCTTGCAATACATCAAGCATATACATTAAAAACTCCTGACAATCCTGCTGAATATTTTGAGAGAATTGTGTTTGACCTGAACATTCGTCTAACAGATAACGAATTTCAGACACACTTTCTACTCTTGTTCTATCAGCGGTACATTTCTCTAACACAGAATTCAACAAACAGCATAAACTTTGTTCCGAATTGATCACAATCTGTTCTTTTAAAGTCTCTAGTGAAAAGACAACATTAACCACTACATTAGCATAGCAGTTGACACCAGAACTATTTTCAAATTGAAAACCAACAACATCTTCAACAGAATTCATTTTCTTTTTGCTTACAATTTTGGGTTCATCAACTTTTGGTCTTTTTGCTACAACCTCCCTACTATTACTGATATTTCTTCGTTTCCAGCCTACCACACGTTTCTCAAACAAAGGATATTGAGGCAAATGTGGCGCATACTCTCTTCTTAACCTATTGTATTCCTTAACACAATCTACATCCGCAAAATATGTTTGTGACATCATAGTCAATCAAGTACAATCCCTATAAAGTTATGACTCGTGACAATGCTACATAAGCCATACCCTCTTTGAACACAGAACTGCCAATATTCTCTAAAGCAGTGTCTACACTTAAACCTTGCGATTTATGAATTGTCACCGCATATGCCAAGCAAACAGGAAACTGCTTACGGCGAACATATAAGTCTTTTACACGCAAAAACCTAGCTGTGCAACAACCAATTAGCTGTACTTCCTCAATACCATCAAATTTAATTTTTTAAAATTCAATTCCATCTCTACTTCTGTATTTCTCAAAATCAACAACATTACCCATTGATCCATTTACCAGACCTCTTTCAACATGTAAATTCCTTCTCAAAATGATACGGCAATTTAAGCACACATTCAGAGTCTTTTCAAAACCCGCAGTTTTAGATATAGTCTTCTCTAATGAATCCAATTTAGATTTCAAATTCTCAGACAAAATAATTGTTGCTCCCATATGCTCTATTCTGTCAATAGCTTCCAGTTTCACAATCTCTTGGTTTTCTAAATTCAACATTTTGTTGTTGAAGAGGGAACATTCTGCAAGAGTTGGCATCAAACATATTCCAGATTTCTTCTCAGTAATTTTCTGAAAAATATCCTCTGGCAGAACGTCTTCTTCTGGATACAAGTTTGACAGTAATCGTGCATGTAAAGATTCTTTCCCACGCTCTGTCACTTTCCCGATTCTAGCATCTTGTAGAATATTCTTGTAATCTTCGTCCTTCGCCTGACGCATATTTTCACGCAGCTCAGCATAATCGAAGTTTAACCATATGTTAACGTTGCCAATGCTCCCTAGGCACTTCCTGGTATCTTCATGCGTAAGCAGTTTAAACACTGGTTGTGCTTTCACTGGTGTCAGCTGCAGAAGATCACCGAAAACAATGATGTGTTTGCCACCGAATAACACATCATACTCTTTTTTAAGAACTTCCTGCATTCTCAAATGCACAAAGGCAAGCATGACATTGGAAACCATGCTTACTTCATCAATGATAAGAAGTTTCATCTTCTTCAGGACTCTAGATACTTCACAACAAGCATCCCCAGATAACTTGTGGTATTGTAATTTGTTATCATGCTCCACAGGCAGCATCAGTAGACAATGCAAAGTAATACCTTTAATGTTATGTGCTGCCAGTCCAGTTGGAGCAGTGACAACACAAGACAGCAATGACTCAGTCCTTTTCTGCAGATAACATGAAATTGCTTTAATGAGAAAACTTTTTCCAGTTCCTGCTTCTCCACTCATGTACAGTCGGACAGGCTTCAACGACGTACATGAGCACTCTTTCTTCTCATGACTTAATCCATGCTCAATTTGTTTGGTAACTTCGTGATATATTTTCCTCTGTTCAACGTTGAGTTGTCTTTTCAAATCTTCTAAGTTAACTGCATCCTCCTGAACATGTGCCATGGCTCTTTCCACTTCAATCATAGCAGTGGCAGCTTCATTTTCGATAACTGGTTCTCCTAGTGGATCCTGACTCAATGAAACAGAACTCTGACTGTCCTGAGAACTGTCTCTAGCAATCTCAGCTGCAATTGTTGCTTCCTGCTCGATTTCTGCATTCAACATTTCTAGATATTTTGGAAAAACAGGACATTCTATGGACTCCTTGGCTGCATTAAAAGAGTCTTCGTAACAGAGGAAATCTCCAAGCAGTTCCTCTTCTGCACGCCAAGGCTTGAAAAGTTGCAAAAGAGCTAAATAGAAAAACTCTTTTCTTTCTGGAGATTCGCAATTCAATTTTCGATGATTTACCAATTGACATTTTCTTTGCTTGACCAGACATCCCTCACTTCCAATTACAGCATACACTCCTTTATCAATATCTTCTTTGATGTTCCTCTTGAAAATGTAATTTTGTAGAACCTCATACAGACAAACATTCTCCAGGTGACTGCTTCTATTTGGATAATATGTATCCAACATGTTGGTCTTCAAAATATCTGTACTGCTTGGCTCCTTCTCCGCCAAATACTCAATTTCCCGTACAGGTTTTAGAACTTGATTACGCGTTGCAGCAAGACCAAGACTCGCCCAAATGATACTCCTAGATTTGGCATAGAGACTTGCTGAAGATAACCGGTCAGAACATTCGTAAGCTCCGATTTCTCGATGCGACAACATCTTCAGACTGAAACTGTACAACTTCTTACTGAGGCTCTTTTCATGGGAAATATCCTCCCACATATCCTTCAGTTCTGTCTTTTCTTTTTTGGTGATGTAAGACGTCACATACCGAGCCACAGCCATACAGTTGTCAGCCACAAACTGTATATCCATGTTAGCATTCCACATGGACAAAATCACTGGGTTGTAGTCGTTAATGTACTTGGACTCTTCGTTTCTTTTCAAATTGTATGTGTTTTTGGGTGATTTCCTCGTCACATTATGTCGCAGTGAAGACATCAAATTGTTCACTCTTCCTTTAGATATCACCGATCGTGGAAATGCAAAACGACATTTGGTGTAGTACTTGTCCTTGTTTCTGAATTTACGACGACAGTACTTTCCACAACGATGGCTTTGAAACCGTAAAACTTGTTCTCTTAGACTTTTATCTTCCTTTGTCTTTGGAACAGCACATGTAGAATACTGTTCTATGAAACTCATCACTAAGTCATCCGAATCTGTTCCAAATTTGGGTGCATCTTTGATCCATAGCAGCATATGTATATGAGGAGCACCTCTTGCTTGATACTCCTTTCTCCAGAAGAAATCCAACACCTCTCCAAGAGGTGGATTTTTCTTGTTCGTGATGAAAGACATCATAGCTTCAAATCTATGATTGAAGTACCTGCATACATTCACTGGATCCAAAGAGCACAGTTGTCCGGGTGTCTTGAATTCGATATTTTCAATGTTTCCATTTGCCTCTCGTAGAAATTCAAGTAAGTCTTCCCAGCCATACTCAGCACAGATGAGAGTGAGGAACCATGTGGGAGTTCCTAAGTTCCTCAGCATACATTTTAAGTCACCATGACGGCGGTACCAATACTCATTAGTACCACGCTGACAAGCCATGAGAATAATCAGGTGAGAATCCAAAATACTGTCTTGCACATTGACTTTATCCATAAAGTCCCTTGCCGAGATATTTCGCAGTTGTACACCACTTTTCAAGATGTGGTTCACTGCATAAGACAATCCAGAGAGATCACTTTCAAACAGTAGATGAAACAAATAGGGAATGCATTGACGAAACCTAGGATATTCTGCATACAATCGTAAAGTCTGGTATTCTGAAGCAGGAATTTGATCAGGTCGCTCATCATATCGTCCTCCTCGACCTGTGGAAAATAACTGTGGGAAACATCGAGCTTCCAAACTTTCCTCCCAAACACTAATGGGACTCCCTTTGGCTTGTTTCATTTGAAACAACTCAATAGCATTCCCCATGACTTCCTTGGAATGCAAAGGATGAACACTATAATGTTCATATATTTCTTCATTTTTAGAGGCTTCTACTTTCTCAATTTGTCCAGCACACAAATCGCTGTCCTCTTCTTCACTTACTTCCTCTTCTGCAACACATATATTATTGTAGTACTCATTGTTTTTTATCAAATACAATGTTGCCTTTTTGACTTTCCTAACATCCACTAAATCTTGCCAGATTTTCTTACTCTTTGTCGGAACCCCATTAACTAAGATAACCAGAGGTTCCTCTTCCACTTTCTCTACTCCAATTGTATTAATGTTTTTCTTCAAATCTAAAGGCAAATAAACAACTCTTCCCTTTAATCCTCTCTGTAAATCTGATGGAGGCAATTTCCCTGTCTTTGGCTCCATTCGTACAATAGCCTGGAAGGGATGGACACTTTGAATCAAAATTGATTCATAAGTATTTAAATCCTTCAATTCAGAAGGAATGTCAACCAATTCCAGATTATTATGAACCGCTCTAGCAGGCATCTGGTTTTGGTTTAATTTGTTAAAACAATAAGTACACATACGTTGGTCCGCTCCCAAATAAAAACAATTTTCTACCATCAAGTATGTGGCAAAATCCTTCCATTCACTATTGTTTTCCATATCACTTTTTGCATATAAATCCACTAACTTAGTCTGATTCTTATAATAAGTCCGTCGACAACACACACAAGTGAAATTAGGCCTCTCACTTGATTTCACCATACACGTGGAAATTTCCTTGTGAAACTTATCTGTACTGAAAATCTGTACACTCTCTTCCACATTACCTTCTTCTAGTGGGTCAATTTCAACATTGCTCTCTTTACCAGCAAAGTAACAGAACTCAATTTCTTGACAAATATTCTTCACATCTACTTCAGAACCATGCAAAAGAGCACTGCTTAATTGTTTAAGCATAATTGCTGGACTATTAGCATAATACAACATTCTAACTAATTTCCTCACTTTATTATGATGCACTGCTAGCATCCTGAAATGATGAAAAACACTCTGGCATACTCTCCTGGAAAGACAAGCCAGTGAATGACCATGCAAACCTGTCACTTGTCTCACTCTGCAAGGATCTAATTCTTGCAACAACTTTATTTTTTGTTTTAAACTTTTCTTATTAAATGTCCGTACAAAATCACAAAGCAAATTGATGGAATCCTGTTGCACACTGCAAATAGAACTACACTTCCAGGTGTACACTGGTCCCTTAGGACGTCTCCCTAAACCCTCATCACTTAACACCTCTTCTGCATCTGCAGACACAAGTTTTTCTTTTTCAACTGGACGACCATCTTTTACCTCATATGCTCGACCACTGGTGTCAACTGCATGCACCAAATCATTGTCCTGAAAATAACTCTCCTCATTAAAAAATGCCTCACAACTTGAACTATGCATCCATTCTCCTGGGAAAACTTCACAAAAATTACTTCTATTAACTACTGTCTTCCATCTACTATTTGATTTGAAATCATAAATTACCTTGTTTAGTTTCCTAATTCTATTGATTACCAAAATAAATAACTTTCGCTTAATTTCGAAAGCCTGATCAATAATTTTCTCTTCATTTTTCTTTGTCTTATAAAATGCCACTTTTTGTTGGCCTTTCTTAAATTGTTTTAGCAAATTGACAATTATCCTGTTGCGGAACATTCGCCTACGAATGTCCCTGAATGTATTTTCCCTTCTACTGCAATGCACAGAGTTATCTCCTGCTCTAGCAGAAACTTTTTTGACAGGCCTTTCCTTTCCATTTAAATTGGCTCTCTTTTTCAGGACTAAAACTTGTTCTATAGTTATACTTTTGTTTCTACAAATGTTTCTAAGGAATGATTTCGTTCTCTTACCCTGAGCTTTCTTCGTGACTTGACGAGATTTTATTGTAGAGGACTGCTGCAAGCAATTAGTAATCTGCTATCTTTGACGTTTCGTAGCCTTTCGGATTCTATCCTTAGACGGCATTGTCTAATTTCTAAATAATCTACAGTTGAATCTGTGGTAAAATATGATAAAACATGTTATTAACCACTATTACCAAACAGTAAATCAATAACAGTAAGGATTTGATTCAGCAATGCCATAAAGATGATTCAGTGAAATCTTCTTAATTTTACTGTGTTAGTTTTACAGGGCTTTCACGCAAATGACTGCCCACCCTGCAACAAAAAGCCCACATGAAACTTGACGCACGTTAAATTGTGTACTTACCTGCAATAATCCATATGCCAGTGTTTAGGTCCCTCCCCCCTGCCCCTCCCCCTCCCCGCCTCCCTGCCCCACCGTAACTCCCTCCACGACCCGCGGCTGCTATCTTGCAACATGGTGCATCTTGTAAATCACTGCTGCATTATAAAAGTGACGCAACAGCAGCACAAAAGAGGCGCACAGCCATCATAAATCCGCCCCTAACACTTTAAATGATTGATTCAGGATGACGATAAGGCGTGGACTATCTAGAAGTTTGTTTCAGGTGAGGCCTACTCAGGGTTGCAGATGAAATTTAGGCTTGTTGAAGAGTACAGAAGTGAATCATGTCCACTGCACTCTTGAACAAAGGTCAGACCTCCTCTATCTCCCTGAACACGACTAAACCTCATCTGCACAATATGATTCATAATGTTAGGAAACACAAGTGATATAATTGAAAAACGTGCAAATATTTTTGCACATTTAACAATCACATCACCTGTATTTCTTCAGCTTAGTTATCTCATTGTGCAGATGTAGTCTACGTCCTATGTAGAAGCACACCCTATCAATACTTAAATTACCCAAGCACACATGGGAGCGTATTTACAAGGACCTTGCTCCAGGGGAAATGTCTTAAATTAAAATGGGAAAAATTACATCAAAGGGACTGAAAGGCCTTGTAAATATGCCCCAGACAACCTATGAAACACTAGCAGTACATATCAAGAAACCTAATTGATTTCAAAAAACGTTTTTAAACCTTTTATGTAAAACAATTATATACCTACATTCATAGGGAACTGACTTAAAATGCCCTAATACACATGAAAACGTTTTTTTAAGGCCCTTGCACCTTTTTTTCCATCACTTTTAACATGGCTATGTAACTCAAACAATCAAAATCAAAATTTGCCAAGCACACATAGGGGCGTATTTACAAGGACCTTGCACCACGGGGAAAGTGACTACAAATGGCCAAACACACATGGGGACGTATTTACAAGGCCCTTGCACCAGGGGTAAGTGACTTGAAATGGCCAAGCACACATGGGGACGTTTTTACAAGGACCTTGCACCAGGGGGAAGTGACTTGAAATGGCCAAGCACATATGGGGACGTATTTACAAGGACCTTGCACCAGGGGGAAGTGACTTGAAATGGCCAAGCACACATGAGAGCTTATTTACAAGGCCCTGGCCTTGCACCAGAGGGAAATGACTTGAAATGGCCAAGCACACATAACGGCGTATTTACAAAGAACTTGCACCAGAGAGAAGTGACTTAAAATTGCAAAGTACACATGAGGACATATTTAGAAGACCCTATCCCCAGGGGGAAGTGACTTAAAATGACCAAGCACACATAGGGGTGTATTTACAAGGCCCTTGCACCACTTATGCATCACTTTTAACATGTACACTCTGGAGCACCATGGGGCAAAAACAACACAGATGCATCATGCATCTGTTCCGCAAAAGCGACGCATTGCAGGAGTCACATCGCAAGTAAATAAATTCTCATAAATTTTAAAAGCATTCCTTTTCCTTAAAAATGATTTTCTAATCATAATTTGAAAACACAGCACAGCTCCTATGTACAACCACACCTTGTCAGTACTAATACTTTACATTATCTGCAATTACAATTTGTAAAAGAATGCAAAATCTTCTTTGAAAACATAATGCAAACACTTGACTCAAAACATCATTTTAAATGCACAGCTGGCTTTCCTATTTTCTCAAAAAAACATACTAGTCCCTATCTAAAATAAAGAAATGATATCTCACCTTAACAAATGCTTTTTGAATTTCAAAACAGTCTCAGAAACACACCAATTTTTCTTTAGCAGAACAAAAGGTATGCACTCCGGAGGCTGCAACCAAGAAAGGCACATAAATGCTGATATTCATCACACATATCTCTCATGTCAGCCAATCAAAACTCTTCCCTCACTTTTTTCAAATCAACACCCTTCCCCCCTCTGCCCTTTCTGCCCTTTTTCCATAGCAACTACCTCCTGCCAGACCTCTCATGTTTACAAGTTCACACAACAATGTTTCAAATGAACTCTGAACTCTCACTAAACCTGCTAATCCACTGCAATCTTTCATAAAATCATTTTTTATTAACCATTCAAATTACATCTTTCAAAGAACACATCCATGCACCCTAACTTTCTGTTTTCAGCAATGAAAATCCACCAATCACTGCTAATGAATCATTAGCACTCAAACTCCACAGTTTTTTTTTCTTTACAAACTCTACTGTTTCAACTGCCATTTAATTCCCACACTTCAGTTGACTGCAGTAGAACCTCCTCTCGCCATGTTTTCTGTCTGGATTCTAGGGCATAGCTACATCTACTGGGCTCACAGGTATGCTGATAACAGAAATTTACACAACCTCAATTTACAAAATGTGGAAATCAAATGGATTGGGCAAAGAGGATTGAGATGTCACCAAGTGATACCATTGGTGAAAACCTTTTTGCATTTGCCAAACCCTGACCTCATAATAGTGCACTGTGGAGGAAATGATTTGGGCACTTTAAATGGGGTAGGTCTGGAAATGCTCTTAAAGGACACCTTTGAGCAATTGATGGCACTTTTTCCTCAAACTGCCTTGGTATATTCCAATATATGCCAAAGACAAAAATGGAGGTGGTCCAATCAATTTTGTCCACAAATTGAAAAATCGAGGAAGCAGGTAATTAAGTCTGTTTCAGAGGTGTTCGGGGTCGAGAAAGGAAGGCAGTCCTCAGACAGCGCAGACACCGGCAGCGCGCTCATTTGTGAGAGGAATCTTTCCTGGACGCCGCCATTAGCAGACGAAACAGACTGGGAAATCGCCACCTGACCTTGCAGCCTCCCCGTGTCCCAGGAGGGATTGACAGCCATATCGCCATTCAACAACTTGCAGCACCTGCTTCGCGGGTGCCGCTGCGCGGTGTTTGGTGTGGGGTCGAGGCAGCAGGAGTGCAGGAGAGCAACCGGGAGGAAGAGTGAACCGCGTGAGGTAACTGTGGGCGCGTGCGGCAGGGACTCCATAGACCAGGAGTCTCCGCGTTGCACAGGTGTGCACGGCCGCGCCCCCAGCAAGACACGCCCCCGACCGCAACGTCCCCCATAAGAACAGCGCAACATCGCTCTGCGGGACGCGAGCGGGACGCCGAGCGAAGCCCGAGCAAAGGGCGGGCCCTCTGTGGCCCTAAGAGGCCAGAAGAGGCCGGGCTGGGCCACCTCCCTAAAAAATTGTACTTCGCATCCTATACACTAGGACTTTATTTGTTCCCAACTGCACTAGTCAAATCTACCTCTTGTACTCAGCACTACAGACTATGAGGAAGACCACCAAGAAGCCCAAGATGCCCACCTTAAGATCGAGCACAAAAAGCAAAACGGATCCTCCCCCGCCATTACCAACGCTGACCGCCATTGACAAAATGCTCAAACAAACCATAGGGGCGGTGTCTAACGCCATCGCAAACACCGAAAGAAGAATGTCACTACCACCCGTGACAATCATCCAGGAAACCCAGGAATCCCTTATTAACTTGACCGAGGCCTCCCGAGAATTGGCAGAGGAACTCGATACTAGCCTGCCCCTCTCCCCCTCTTCTTTTGTTGACCTACCTTGTGCCCAGGCGCCTGCCGAAATTTGCAGTGAGAGATCTGATGCACAAATACACAACCATAACAATACTCCCTGCAGTACAGAGAAAAACTTGCACAAGGAAGGCTCTAAACGTGGGGGTAAAAAAGGATCATTAAAAACTAGAAATCACAACCTGGTAACGCCTATAAATCCACCGGCTTCGGGAATACCATGTTGGATCACCAATATGGTGGCTGACCTTAAAACGGACCTCGAACACTCTATCACTGTGCTGCTAAAACCCCTCATAGCTAAAATAGACAGATTAACATCAATTGTAAACAACAGAGGGAACGGCACAAAAACCCATCCAGGGCAAGAAGGCGGTTTAAGAAAACAGAACGACGTCACATCCCATAGCCAAACTAAGGACAAGGCTCCTACGATCCCTGACGCGACCGCAAAAACCCCAAACAGAGCCAGCCAAAAAAGTACTAAGGATAAGCAAAAGGCTGCCTCCACACCAGACAGAGGGAAAAGCAATAAACAAACAACCACTGAAAACAATAAATCAAACCCAGGACCCCCCCAAACATTGGAAGCAAACAACGTCCAAACTCCCAATGTGAATCCAAAGCCTCCGTCCACTGTAACAACTAAAGAAAATAAAACAGCTACCCGCTTTAGGACAATTAATCTTCCGCCTGAAGCATTGCCCTTCGTAGTTGTTTTAACAGGAGTTCCACCTCTAAGGGAGGGTCAACGGGAATCACAAACAGAACTGAAAAATAAATGTGCACAGTGGTTACAAATACACAGACCTCTGCCCCCCAATATTTATGGGGAAATCCTGTCTGTAAGAAGAGGGGAGTGGATCGGCAAAGGCACCAAGACCATAGCAGGGGACATAATTACGATAAATTTTAGAGACATGGCAGCAGTCAACTTTATCTGTAATGCCCCCCCTAGCTATACCCGATCACAGATTCATCCGGTTCATCTGTCCTATTTTTACCCCTTCGCATCCCAAAGACCCAGGCAGAACAATAGATCTTTTCCGACTAATATACCACATTCTGGCACTCACTATGGACCACCTCAATGGCAAAGACCAAACTTTGCAATGCCAAATTACGATTCCACCCTAATGCAATATGCACACTGGAACAGGTTCGGTGCGCTTGAAGAGATCGACTGACAGGGATGGGTCAACCAATCCCCCAAGATCGAGAGGCGGAAAGTGGAAAGTCCACCATTAAGAGGAAGGAGAAAGGGGATGGACAACGGATCAGATGATGTGCCCGACAATGGAGGACGTACTAAACCTCCGAAGACTAGCCTTGGAAGAAAAGAGGGGACAAATCCACCAAAACATAGGATCACTAACAGTGAAAAGAGCCGACCAGTTGCCCGCAAGGCAGCTATCTCCAGTGGCATTCACCCTAGTAATGCCACTCTAACGGAAACAGGAAATCAGGTAATGCCTCCATCAGGAGAACCAAAAAGAAATCCTAAGGAAAAGATTCAAACAAATCTATTAGTGGTATCTTGGAATATCGCAGGGCTAGCGGCCAAATTCGAATCACAGGAATGGCTCAGTTATATAAAAAAATTCCACATTATATGCCTGCAGGAAACCTGGGCTCTCGAATTAAATGACTACAGCCTGGAAGGATACAAAAGCTTCTGTGTCCCAGCCAAAAAAGTAACTTCTGGAAGAGCAAGTGGGGGTCTCACTGTGTACGTCAACTTAGACATTAAGGGCACCTGGAGTAACATCAAATGGGCCTCACATAACCTTCAAGTTTTAAGGTTCACCTCACCAAGAATAACCCTCTTCCTAGTCAATTGGTACAATGCTCCTGCACCGACGGAGAAGGGAAAAGCTGTCACTGAATTAGAGGAATGTTTAAGAAACCTAAACTTTTTACATAAGACACCAAACCATCCGAGCGTAATATTAACGGGAGATTTTAATTGCCATTTATGCGACAAATTAAAACCTTTTAATAAAGACTGGTCAAGATGCCCTTTAATGAAAGGCCCACATTTTGCACATTCAAAAGAGGGATGGGATTTAGAGAGACTAACGAAAAGACATAACCTAACCCAAACACTAGACCTTGTGGCATTGGGTGAACTAGGAGAACTGACACCAACATACAAAGGAAGAGGGTGCCATTCCTACATTGACTTTATTCTAGTCTCGCCCATTCTAAAAAGAAACATTAACAACACTAAAATTGAGGCCAGCAGCTTTAGTGATCATAACCCGGTCATCATCTCAATTGAAGGTTTTGATTTTAACACGTGCCCAAATAAACCTGACATTGTGGAAAAAGCAGTGGATCAGGGAAGAAGAATCAAATGGGCAAAAATCGACGGGGATAGTTTTTATTAAAAATTATTAATAGAGGCCTCAGTTGCAATCGACAAATGTTTAGACCCAAGTGTGTGTGGGGAACGGGTGGTCAAGGCTTTCGAAGAAATCGTGCGCCATGTAAACAATTCATTAACGACCACGGGACCTAACAAAATGGACTCAAATCCCCGTTGGTTTGATGCGAACTGTACCAAGGCGCTCAAAAAACTGAAGGATAGCCTCCACTGTAAACCAAGGGACAAGATCATGGTGACAAAGAACAGAGCCGAGTATAAAAAGGCTTTGAAAAAACGTAAGCAAAGCCTACAAAACCAGGCCTGGGAGGACCTAAGGGACGCTGCCGAAAGAAAAGACTCTGCAAGCTTCTGGAAAGTGATTAACTCCCCATGCTTCCAGGACCAAGGGGCACCAAAAATCACAAACATCATCTTACCGGAACAATGGCAGACTCACTTCCACAGCCTATACAACCACTCAAGCCACCTATCCCTGGGGGATATACCGAGGAATCATCAGCCGGCAAAGTTAGACTTCTCTCTGAAAGAAGTCGAAATGGGAATAACGGGGCTGAGTAAAAATAAGGCTCCGGGTCCGGACGGAATCCCACCAGACCTGTATCTAAGTCAACCTGACCTGTGGGCACCGTTACTTACCAGGGTATTAAATGAGGCTGTGGTGGCAGGACTGCCTCAGTCCTGGTCAACGGCGACCATAGTCCCAATCTACAAGAAAGGGAACCGTGATGACCCCCAATGCTACCGACCCATATCGCTTATAGATGTGACTGCAAAAGTACTAGGGCGAGTCATTCTACAGCGATTGCAAGACTGGGCCGAGGAACATCAAATCCTCTCGGAAATGCAATATGGCTTCAGGAAAGGTAGATCCACCACCGATCAATGTTTAAATCTATACCTCCTGATAGCCAAATATACCATCGCCGGGAAGGGGTCCATTCACATGGGGTTTATGGACCTCTCAGCGGCTTTCGACCGTGTAAACAGGAGAAAGCTCTGGAGTATGTTATTAGAACTAGGAGTGGACCAATCACAAGTGGACACCTTGCAAAATCTCCACCGGAACACCACTGCAAGTGTGAGGTAAAGCCAAGAGGGAAAAAAGACCGACCCCTTCACTTGCACGAGTGGAGTAAGGCAAGGATGTATCCTCGCGCCCTTTCTGTTCTCCATTTACATCAACTCGCTGGAAAAAGACCTGCTTAAACTCAAGGTGGATTCACCTCAAATCGGTCATCGTGCTGTACCTGTACTACTTTACGCCGATGACGCGGTTTTGCTTGCTAGAACCCCCTTAGGTCTACAAAAACTGATTGACGGGTTTGTCAGGTTCATGGATAAACTGGACCTGGCAACCAATCTGGAAAAATCTTACATTATGTCAACTGGAAAATCAACAAAAGGGTCTTTTTCCTTTCACATCGGGTCACATAAAATCGACAAGGTCCAGACTTTTTCATACTTGGGGGTATTATTCGACCATCACCTTACTTTTAAACCCCTGGTTGAAAAGCATTCCACAAAACTGGCAGCCTCAGTGGGAGCCATTATGGGATACGGGCAAAGATTGGGAAAATGGTCTCCGGAACAAATCTTGAACTTGTATAGGTCAATCTGCTGTGCGAAAGTCTCCTATGGTGCAGAAGTGTGGGGCTTTCTGGATAATAAAGCTCAGCAGATACAGACTGAAGAAAATAAATTCTTGAGGAGAATTCTGAAAGTCCCACAGAGTGTATCGGCCCACATTATCCATGAAGAACTAGGAGAACTCTTCATAGAAGATAAAATCAAAATTAAACCTCTCCTGGCATGGGTTAAAATATGGACTAATCCAGAGGCCGCCCTCACAAGACAAATCATTGGGGACTGCCTCAAAAAAGACAAAGGTGATACCATCCCTTGGCTGAAATATGTGAAGAAATCTCTAGCAGAAATCGATTGCACTAACTTTTTCACATCCCCAGACTCCATAACACCCGAGAGCAAGACATTGGTGAAGAATCTCTTCTTGGCACAGCTTAAGCTAACAAGAGCAGAAAAAGAAAATCGTAAACCCACAAATTCCACCTATAACGAACTTACAGCAAAGCATGGCATGGAACCTTATTTAAGGGTCATGTTTAATGCCCAGGACCGCTTTGTCATGACACGTTTCAGACTAAACATGCTTCATCATATCCTCGCGGTCCCGGCTGGGTTCACCCACACATTGGCAGAGAAGGGTACCTGCGGCTGCGACCACAGGTCTCCGCAGGATACCCTTCACTTTGTCTTATTGTGCCCATTTTATACCATGCCAAGACGCAAGTTCCTGGTGGGGATCTTGAAAGACTTAAAATTCAAACATGCAAGATCGGCCTTGAGATTCTTACAGGAAGCGGAGGATGCTTACACTCTCTTTTGCACCATAAACTTTATCCGTGTAGCAATAAGACTAAGAAATACCAGAGAAACTGGTCCCTAACACCTGCTCGTTCCCCTGATGATTTAAATTGCACGAACATTCAAATCAATGATTCCCGTCTTTTTCTAGAGTGTAAAATAATTTGAACATTTATACCCTTTTATGGAAAATTTATTGACGTTTAAAAAAAAAAAAAAAAACATTTTTATGTGTGTACTTTGTATCTGTGCTTTTATGGTGTCTTTTTAAGAACCGAATAAAGATTATAAATTGAAGTCTGTTTCAGCTTACATGAGAGACCATGGAATGGGCTGCATCTACAACAATAACTTGCGTTACTACATGCAAGATAGAGGAGATGCTACAGAGGAGATGGCATGCACTTCTCAGATGAGGGGACTACATGCTACAGAGGAGATGGCATGCACTTCTCAGATGAGGGGAACAGAGTTTTCATACAAAATTTAAGACTGTGTATTGGTACCTACTTATAAGTACCTAGAACTTACACAGAACCCAAAAGCTCTTTTCAGAGCTACCTTAACTTTAATTACTCTTTAAAAATTTCGAATGTACCTTTTTTCACTAATTTTCACTTATGTTCGCTTCCCGGTTCGCTACCCGGTTCGCGTACCCGCAGCTAACCGCGCGAAAAATTAAAAAAAAAAAAAAAAATTCTCGCACATATGGGACTCCTCAGCCACCCTCAGAAAACATAGGGGGTAAGGATACGTCTACCGTGCCCCCTTCTACCCATTCTGAACATTATTTACCCTCCATCTTGTATCTCAATTCTACCGAAACACAAAATGGAGGACTCCCGTAACGATGCAGGTTCGCGTACCGGGGCACGCACTGAGAAGCGCTCGCTTAAAAAAGGTGGGAAAGTAATTTACAGAAAAACCACTGGAGACACTTTCACCAAATATACATTAGCTCATGCTACATACCAATCCCTACCATTTTCACAAATTTGGTTGGAATTCCATTTAGCCATTTAGCATGTAGACCTCTCTAAATTCCCTGAGGTAAATTACTTCACAAAACACATCTGAAGTGTTGGAATTGACAACCAATTAAAATGTTACTTTCATTTTTTACTTTTTTTTACCTAACATTTGATTGATTATTACCTGAATATATATAAAGAAAGAGAGAAAAACACAGCCATTTTGACTACTACTTCCTGAAGTACATTGCAAGAACCTTTTCACTGACAACTTAAACTTGTTTTTAAAAGGTAAGATGTTATTTTAAAAATTTGACCGGAGAACTATGTTATACGTTTTAAATTAATTTGGAAAACATTTTCAGATAGTTATATACTATCCCTCTGTAAGAGTTAGACATTGAGAAAGGCTTGTTTATTATAATTATGGATTGATTTACATTTCTGTGTTATAATTATGAATTTACTTAGGCTTTTTCGCAGGCACTTTTTAATAGTACTACTTCACGCCTGAAACCATACAGAGCCCATAGATAACTTCTTTGTTATAAACTCACAAGTACCTGTCTGAACTTAAACCCAACATTGCCCTATCTCTACTGATATATTTATTTTTTATGCAAATTTCAGCACAAAAATGGAAGGAGAACAGAACGTTTCCTTTGAAATTGCCCTAGAGATAAAAAATGAGGAAATAATTGAAAGCATTGACTTGGAATTCATGGACGAATCACGAGACCAAGAACTTCTACAATGTGTAGAATCTGTGGATTTGTTACTTCATTATGAGGACGATAAAATGTGGGAAGTTATGTTCACTCAACAAGAGGACATTTCGGACAGTCAAATGTTAGACAGTCTATTAAATTTTGAAAAAGAATCAGAAGAATAAATTTATATTTAATAATCAAAAATTGTTCGAGTCTTTAATCATTTTTATATGTAATTCATAAACTAGTACCAAATTGATTATAATGTAAAGTCAGACTTATAGTATACTGTGCAACTTTTTTATGTTACTGCATTGGTACCTACATTTTGCTACTTAAATAAAAAAAAAAAAAAAAACAACAAAACGAACAATCAATAAACATACAATATTTTAAAAGTCTATCATTCTTGTTTCCTTATAGTACGCTCCCCGGACCGCTTTCCGGTGCGCGTACCGGGCGCACCCCATGCAAAAAAAATGATGTTTTCTTTTTTTTTTGCCCCGCGGGGCCCTTTTAAAGCCTCCACATCAAACCTAGGGGGTCAGGGAGGATCTACTATGCCCCCTTATGGTCATTTCCCCCTTCGTTTTGGCCTCCTCTTGTCTCTCGATCCTACCAAGAGACAAGATGGCGGCCGCTCCGGACTGTTTAGAATGTTGAAAGACACCGGAGAGCCAATCAGCTTCGCTTCGCAAAGTTCCGTTACGCGAAAAAAACGCAAACCGGAGCGCTACCCGGGACGCTGTCACAGATATAACTGTTTTTTAAAACGTTAATTTCTCAAAATCCACTGGAGCACATATATTGAGACCTAGCAAAGGCACATCGGGCTAACAGTCCCTACAATTTTGCCAAGTTTCGTGCAAATCCATTCAGCCGTTCGAGCTAAAAGTGAGGCCAACCGCCCTATGGAAAACACAATGTTAAAAACGTGTTTTGGGACCCCCCTTTTTTCTCGGCCCCCCCTTGACGAAACCCCCTCAAATTTTCAGGGGCTGCTCAGAAACAAAATGTGCCATTTTCCTGAAAATTTCAGCCAGTTCCATCCACAAACGCCAAAGTTATTAGACATAGAATTTTCAAAAATCCCATAGGAAAAAAATCCTAACTATATATACCTACTGGCGACTGCCAGTAGGTTATATATATATATATATATATATATATATATATATATATATATATATATATATATATATATATATATATATATATATATATATATATTACCTACTGGCGGTCGCCAGTAGGTATATATAGTTAGGATTTTTTCCCTATGGGATTTCTGAAAATTCTATGCCTAATAACTTTTGCGTTTGTGGACGGAATTGGCTGAAATTTTCAGGAAAATGGCACATTTTGTTTCTGAGCAGCCCCTGAAAATTTGGTGGGGTTTCGTCAAGGGGGGGCTGAGAAAAAAGGGGGGTCCCAAAACGCGTTTTTTGCATTGAGTTTTCCATAGGGCGGTTGGACTCACTTTTAGCCCGAACGGCTGAATGGATTTTCACGAAACTTGGCAAAATTGTAGGGACTGTTAGTCCGATGTGCCTTTGCTAGGTCTCAATATATGTGCTTCAGTGGATTTTGAGAAATTAACGTTTAAATCAAGATATATATCTGTAACAGCGCTCCGGGCAGCGATCCGGTTAGCGAACCTTTCGCGTATCGGAACTTTGCGATGCGAAGCTGATTGGCCCTCCGGTGTCTGTCAACATTCTAAACAGTCCGGAGCGGCCGCCATCTTGTCTCTCGGTAGGATCGAGAGACAAGAGGAGGCCAAAACAAAGGGGGAAATTACCATAAGGGGGCATAGTAGATCCTCGTTGACCCCCTAGGTTTTATGTGGAGGTTTTAAAAGGGCCTAGGAGGGTCCAAAAAAAAAAAAAAAAATTTTTTTTTTTTGCGTGGTAAGCGCCAAGTTCGCGAACCGGAAAGCGTTCTGGGCAGCGAACTTTATGGATAAAAGAATGAAAGACTTTTCTAATACTGTATGTTAATTATTTGTTGGTTTTGTTGATTATTTTTTAATTTTTTTATTTTTTAAGCAATTTTTTATTGTTGTGATTGTGTTTCAAAATTTAATATCATTTCTAACATTTAACTAGTTTATGAATTACATATAAAAATGATTAAAGACTCAAACAATTTTTTAATATTACATACAATTTTATTTTTCGGATTGTTTTTCGAAATTTAATACAACGTCTAGCATTTCACTGTCTGATATGTGTTCTTGTTCAGTGAACATAAGTTCAAACATTTGACCGTCATCATAATGAAGTAAATGATCCACTGATTCTACACATTGAACTAATTCATGGTCCCGTGATTCATCCATGAAATCTGAGTCATCATTGTCCGCAATAACTTTTTCTGTGTTGGTCTCCAGAACAATTTCGAAGGAAACATTCTGCTCACCTTCCATTTTATTGCTGTAATTTGCATAAAAAATAAATATATCAGTAGAGATAGGGCACTGTTGGGTTTAAGTTCAGACAGGCACTTGTGAGTTTATAACAGAGAAGTAATCTATGGGCACTGTATGGTTTCAGGCGTGAAGTAGTACTATTAAAAAGTGCCTGTGAAGAAGCCTAAGTAAATTCATAATTATACCACAGAAACCTAAATCAGTCCATAATTATAATAAAGAAGCCTTTCTCAATGTCTAACTCTTACAGAGGGATAGTATATAACTATCTGAAAAAGTTTACCATATTTACTTATAGTGCACAATATACTTCAGTTTTAAAAATAACAACTTACCTTTAGAAACAAGTTGATGTTATTAGTGATATTCTAAATGATATATACAACAACAAGTAGTAGTCAAAATGGCTGTGTTTCCTTCTCTCCCTTTATATATATACAGGTATATAACCAATCAAATGTCAGGTAATAAAAGTAGAAAAGGAAAGTAACATTTTCATTGGTTGTCAATTCCAACAATTCAGATGTGTTTTGTGAAGTAATTTACCTCACGGTATTTGGAGAGGTCTTCAGGCTAAATGGCTAAATGGAATTTCAATGAAATTTGTGAGAATGGAAGGGATTGTTATATAGTATGAGCTAATCTATATTTGGTGAGAGTGTCTCTAGTCGTTTTTCTGTAAATTACTTTCCCGCCTTTTTTTAGGACCGCTTTCCGGGAAGCGGCCCGGTTAGCGAACCTTAAGCGTCACGGGAGTCCACCATTTTGTGTTTCGGTCGCATTAAGATACAAGATGGAGGGCAAATAATGTTTAGAATGGGTAGAAGGGGTCATGGTAGACTTATCTTGACCCCCTAGGTTTTCTGAGCGTGGCTGAGGAGGCTTATATGTGCGGGAAAAAAAAACTTTTTTTAAAAAAATTCCGCGAGGTTAGCTTTCGGTTAGCGAACCGGGTAGCGCTCCGGGGAGCGAATTTTGTGGAAAATTAGTGAAAAAAGTTAGAGAAAAATAATAATTGTGAGTGATCAGATGTAGGGTAGCTCTGAGAAGAGCTTTTGGGTTTATGGTACATTTAGGTACTTATAAGTAGGTACCAATGCACAGTCTTAAATTCAGAATGAAAATTCTGTTGCCCTCATCTGAGAAGTGAACTCCATCTCCTCTGTAGATATCTTGCATGTAGTAACGCAAGTTATTGTTGTACAGAGAGCCCATTCCATGGTCTCTCATGTAAGCTGAAACAGATTTGTTTACATGCTTCCTCGCTTTCTCAATTTGTGGACAAAATTGGTTGGACCACCTCCATTTCTGTCTTTGGCATATATTGGAATATACCAAGGCAGTTTGAGGAAAAAGTGCCATTAATTGCTCAAAGGTGTCCTTTAAAAGCATTTCCAGACCTACCCCTGTCAAAGTGCCCAAATCATTACCTCCACAGTGCACTATTAACAGGTCAGGTTTTGGCAAATGCATAAAGGTTTTCACCAATGGTATCAATTGGTGACATTTTAATCCTCTTTGGCCCAACCACTTAATTTCCACATCTTGTAAATTGAGGTTAGGTAAATTTCTGTTCTCAGCATACCTTTGAGCCCAGTGGATGTAACTATGTCCAACAATCCAGACGTTAAACATGGTGGGTGAAGGTTGTGCTGCAGTCAGATGAAGTGTGGTAATGAAAGGGCAGTTGAAACAGTGGGAGTTTGTAAAGAAAAAAAACTGTGGATTTCCAATGCTAATGAATCATTAGCAGTGATTGGTGCATTTCCATTTCTGAAAAGAGAAAGTTAGGGTGCATGGATGTGTTCTTTGAAAGATGTAATTTGAATGGTCAAGGAAGAAACATTTAATGAAAGATTGCACTGGATACGCAGGTGCACTGAGAGTTCAGAGTTCAATTGAAACATTGTTGTGTGAATTTGCAAACATGAGAGGTCTTCCAGGAGGTGGTTGCTATGGAAACAAGGCAGACAGGGCAGAGGGGGGAAGGGTTTTGATTTGAAAAAAGTGAGGGAAGAGGTATGATTGGCTAATATGAGAGATATGTGAAAAGAATATCTGTATTTCTGTGCTTTCAATAGCTGCAGCCTTTGGAGTGCATCCTTTTTCTTCTGCTGAAGACAATTTGGTGTATTTCTTAGACTGTTTTCAAAACTCAAAAAATATTTGCTAAGGTGAGAAAAGATTTATTTAATTTAGATAGAGAATAGTATGATTTAAGGAGAAAATGATGAAGAAAGCTGTGTTTTTAAAATGTGGTTTTGTCTCTAGTGATATACTAATAGAATTAGTTTCATAGAGAAATTGTAATTGCATATTTGGTGTAACATTCTGGCATGCAGTAACACAAGTTATTGTGGTACATGGAGCCCATTTTATGGTCTGTTATGTAAGCTGAAACAGAGATGTTGCTTTTAAAAACGATTTAAGAAATCAATTTCATTTCTGGATATGTACTGCTAGAGCTTCATAGGTTGTTTTGAGCCATATTTATAAGGTATTTGAGTGTCTAAGATGTTATGTTTTCCTTTTAAAATGTAAAGTGTTCCTCATGGGGCAAGTGTCTTGTAAATACGCTCCCACTTGTGCTTGGCAAATTTAGATTTTGATTATGGGAGTTACCTAGCCATGTTAATAGTGTCCCAAAAATGGTGCTAGTGAATTGCAGAAAACACTTTCATGTGTCTCAAGGACATTTTTAGTCATTTCTTCATGAATGCAGGTATACAATTGATTTATATGCTGTGTTTAAAAACGAATTTTGAAATCAATTACATTTCAGGATATGTACTGTTAGAGCTTCATAGGTTGTTTGGGGTCATATTTAGAAGGCATTTTAGTGTCTTTGATGTTATTTTTCCCTTTTTAAATGGAAAGCGTTCCTCATGGGGCCCTGAGCAGTTCTTAGCCATGTTATTTAATAGGAAGTGGATAACATGGCTAAGAGCATTTGCTGGAAAGTGCATGAATATTGCTGACTTTTCTGCGATGTTATTTTTCCCTTTTTAAATGGAAAGTGTTCCTCTTGGGGCAAGTGTCTTGTAAATACGCTCCCACTTGCGCTTGGCAAATTTAGATTTTGATTATGGGAGTTACGTAGCCATGTTAATAGTGTCCCAAAAATGGTGCTAGGGCATTCCAGAAAACACTTTCATGTGTCTCAAGGACATTTTTAGTCATTTCTCCATGAATGCAGGTATACAATTGATTTATATGCTGTGTTTAAAAACGAATTTTGAAATCAATTACATTTCAGGATATGTACTGTTAGAGCTTCATAGGTTGTTTGGGGTCATATTTAGAAGGCATTTTAGTGTCTTTGATGTTATTTTTCCCTTTTTAAATGGAAAGCGTTCCTCATGGGGCCCTGAGCAGTTCTTAGCCATGTTATTTAATAGGAAGTGGATAACATGGCTAAGAGCATGTGCTGGAAAATGCATGAATATCGCTGACTTTTCTGCGATATTCATGCATTGCGGCAGTTTTTTTTCACATTTGCGAGCAGTTCTTAGCTATGTTATCCAATGGGAGGTGGATAACATGGCTAAGAGCATTTGCTGGATAATGCATGAATATCGTTGACTTTTCAGCGATATTCATGCATTGCGGCTGTTTTTAATCGCATTTGTGATAAACAATTACATTTCTTGATATGTACTTTTAGAGCTTCATAGGTTGTTTGGGGCTATATTTAGAAGGCATTTTAGTGTCTTTGATGTTATGTTTACCTTTCTAAATGGAAAGCGTTCCTCTTGGGGCAAGTGTCTTGTAAATACGCTCCCACTTGCGCTTGGCAAATTTAAATTTTGATTATGGGAGTTACCTAGCCATGTTAATAGTGTCTCAAAAATGGTGCTAGGGCATTCCAGAAAACACAATCATGTGTCTCAAGGACATTTTTAGTCATTTCTTCATGAATGCAGGTATACAATTGATTTATATGCTGTGTTTAAAAACGAATTTTGAAATCAATTAAATTTCAGGATATGTACTGTTAGAGCTTCATAGGTTGTTTGGGGTCATATTTAGAAGGCATTTTAGTGTTTTTGATGTTATTTTTCCCTTTTTAAATGGAAAGCGTTCCTCATGAGGCCCAGAGCAGTTCTTAGCCATGTTATTTAATAGGAAGTGGATAACATGGCTAAGAGCATTTGCTGGAAAATGTATGAATATCGCTGATTTTTCTGCGATATTCATGCATTGCGGCCGTTTTTTTTCACATTTGCAAGCACTTCTTAGCCATGTTATCCAATGGGAGGTGGATAACATGGCTAAGAGCATTTGCTTCAAAGGTTGTTTGGGGTTATACACCATTTTTGGGAAATTAGTAACATGCCTATCTAACTCCCATAATCAAAATCTAAATTTGCCAACCGCAGGTGGGAGCATATTTACAATAAATTTGCACCAGGAAGAACGTAAAATAGCATACTAGATACTCAAATGCCTTATAAATATGACCCAAAACATCTTATGAAGCACTAGTAGTGCATATTTCCAGAAATGTATTGGTTTTCATTTAATGATTTACTTCATTGGTAGGCCTTCACATGTTTTTTTATTTTGATATTTTTCAGTGAAAATCTTATCTGCAACCATGTGTTGGCCTCACCTCAAATAAACAAAACAGGTGATGGACTGAATGTGGATCAATGACACACATTTACCCCAGTCTAAAGATCAGGGCCTAAACAAATCTTTAGATAGGCTACATCTTATCGTCATCCTGAATTAATGATTTAAAATATTAGGGAGTGATTTATGAGTGTTGTATGCCTTTTTTGTACCATTGAGTGTCATTTTTGTGATGCAGTGCTGGTGGAAAACATTTGCTATGTTAAATAATTAGTACGGCATTAAGTTTTAGATGACTGTTATTTATTTACTGTTTGGTAATAGTGGTTAATAACATTTTATATTATATTTTTCCACAGATTCAACTGCAGATTCTTTCATAGTTTGGAAAATGCCTTCCAAAAGTCGAATACGAAAGGCTAGAAAACGTCAAAGACAGCAGGATGATGTTTTATTGCAGCAGTCCTCTTCCCCAAATACTTGTCAAAACACCAAGAAAGGTCCGGGTAAGAGCACGAAATCATTCTTAAGAAATATTTGTAGTAAAAAAAGTTTTGCTCAAAAAAATGTTTCAGTTCACAAAAAGAAAAGTAATTTAAATGGAAAGGAGAGACCCATCACAAATGTTACTGGTAGAGGAAGAGATAACTCTGTGCATGATAGTAGAAGGAAACAACAGTTTAGGGACATTCGAAATCGAATGTTCCGTAATAGGATATTAGTTAATTTATTGAAAAGTATTAAAAAGAAAGGCCAACAGAAAGCGGCATTTTATAAGAAGAAGAAAAATGTAGAGAAAATTATTGATCATGCTTTTGAAATTAAGCGAAAGTTGTTTATTTTGGTAATCAATAGAATTAGGAAACTAAGCAAGGTAATTTCTGATTTCAAAACAAAAAGTAGATGGAAGAGAGTAGTAAATCGTACTAACTTTTGTGAAGTTTTTTCCGGAGAATGGATGCATAGTTCAAGTTCTGAGGCATTTTTTAATGAGGAGACTTATTTTCAGGATAATGATTTGGTGCATGCAGTTGACATCAGTGGTCGAGCTTATGAAGTGAAGGATGGTTGTCCAGTTGAAAAAGAACAACTTGTGACAACAGAGACAGAAGAGGCGCTAAGTGATGAGGTTTTAGGAAGACGTCCTAAGGGTCCTGTGTACATTTGGAAGTGTAGTTCTATTTGCAGTGTGCGACAGGTTTCCATCAATTTGCTTTGTGATTTTATACGGACATTTAATAAGAAAAGTTTGAAGCAGAAAATGAAGTTGTTGCAAGATTTAGATCCTTGCAGAGTGAGACAAATGACAGGTTTGCGTGGTCATTCACTGGCTTGTCTTTCCAGGAGAGTATGCCAGAGTGTTTTTCATCATTTCAGGATGCTAGCAGTGCATCATAATAAAGTGAGAAAATTAGTGAGAATGTTGTATTATGCTAAGAGTCCAGCAATTATGCTTAAACAATTATGTGCTGCTCTTTTGCATGGTTCTGAAATAGATGTGAAAAATATTTGTGAAGAAATTGAGTTTTGTTACTTTGGTAGTAAAATTGAGAATGTTCAAATTGACCCTGAAGTAGAGGGTAATGTGGAAGATAATGTACAGGTTTCCAGTACAGATAATTTTCAGAAGGAAATTGCCACGTTTCAGATGAAATCAAGTGAGAGGCCTAATTTCACTTGTGTATGTTGTCGACGCACTTATTATAAGAATCAGACTAAGGTAGTGGATTTATATGCAAAAAGTGAAAGGGAAAATAATAGTGAATGGAAGGATTTTGCCACATACTTGATGGTAGAAAATTATTTTGATTTGGGATCGGATCAACGTGTGTGTACTTATTGTTGTAATAAATTAAACCAAAACCAGATGCCTGCTAGGTCAGTTCAAAATAATCTGGAATTGGTTGAGATTCCTTCTGAATTGAAGGATTTAAATACTTATGAATCTATTTTGATTCAAAGTATCCATCCCTTTCAGGCTATTGTAAGAATGGAGCCAAAGACAGGGAAGTTGCCTCCAGCAGATTTACAGAGAGGATTAAAGGGAAGAGTTGTTTATTTGCCTCTAGATTTGAAGAAAAACATTAACACAATTGGAATAGAAAAAGTGGAAGAGGAACCTCTGGTTATCTTGGTTAATGGGGTTCCGACAAAGAATAAGAAAATATGGCAAGATTTAGTGGATGTTAGGAAAGTCAAAAAGGCAACAGTGTATTTGAAGAAAAATAATAAGTACTATAAGAATGTATATGTTGCAGAAGAGGAAGTAAGTGATGAAGAGGATAGCGATTTGTGTGCTGGCCAAATTGAGAAAGTAGAGGCCTCTAAAAGTGAAGAAATATATGAACATTATAGTGTTCATCCTTTGCATTCCAAGGAAGTCATGGGGAATGCTATTGAGTTGTTTCAAATGAAACAAGCCAAAGGGAGTCCCATTAGTGTTTGGGAGGAAAGTTTGGAAGCTCGGTGTTTCCCACAGCTATTTCCCACAGGTCAAGGAGGAAGATATGATGAGCGACCTCATCAAATTCCTGCGTCTGAATACCGGACTTTACGATTGTATGCAGAAGATCCTAGGTTTCGGCAATGCATTCCCTATTTGTTTCATCTCCTGTTTGAAAGCGATCTGTCTGGACTGTCATATGCAGTGAACCACATCTTAAAAAGTGGTATACAGATGCGAAACATCTCGGCAAGTGACTTTATGCATAAAGTCAATGTCCAAGACAGTATTTTGGATTCTCACTTAATTAATCTCATGGCGTGTCAGCGTGGTACTAATGAGTACTGGTACCGTCGTCATGGTGATTTAAAATGTATGCTGAGGAACTTAGGAACTCCAACATGGTTCCTCACTCTGAGCTGTGCCGAGTATGGCTGGGAAGACTTACTTGAATTTCTACGAGAGGCAAATGGAAATATTGAAAACATTGAATTCAAGACACCTGGAGAACTGTGTTCTTTGGATCCAGTGAATGTATGCAGGTACTTCAATCATAGATTTGAAGCTATGATGTCTTTCATCACAAATAAAAAGAATCCACCTCTTGGAGAGGTGTTGGATTTCTTCTGGAGAAAGGAGTACCAAGCAAGAGGTGCCCCTCATATACATATGTTGTTGTGGATCAAGGATGCACCTAAATTTGGAACAGATCCGGATGACTTAGTGATGAATTTCATAGAACAGTATTCTACGTGTGCTGTTCCAAACGCAACGGAGAAGAAAAGTCTACGAGAACAAGTTCTACGTTTCCAAAGCCATCGTTGTGGAAAGTACTGTCGTCGTAAATTCAGAAACAAGGACAAGTTCTACACCAAATGTCGTTTCAACTTTCCACGACCGGTGATTTCTAAAGGAAGAGTGAACAGTTTGATGTCTTCGCTGCGACATAATGTGACGAGGAAATCACCCAAGAATACATACAATTTGAAAAGGAATGAAGAGTCCAAGTACATCAATGACTACAACCCAGTGATTTTGTCCATGTGGAATGCCAACATGGATATACAGTTTGTGGCTGACAACTGTATGGCTGTGGCTCGGTATGTGACATCTTACATCACCAAAAAAGAAAAGACCGAACTGAAGGATATGTGGGAGGACATTTCCCATGAAAAGAGCCTCAGCAAGAAGTTGTACAGTTTCAGTCTGAAGATGTTGTCGCATCGAGAAATCGGAGCTTACGAATGTTCTGATCGTTTGTCCTCAGCAAGTCTCTATGCCAAATCCAGGAGTCTCGTTTGGGCGAGTCTTGGTCTTGCTGCAACGCGAAATCGAGTTCTAAAACCTGTCCGGGAAATTGAGTATTTGGCAGAAAAGGAACCAAACAGTACCGACATTTTGAAGACCAACATGTTGGATACATATTATCCAAATCGAAGCAGTCACCTTGAGAATGTTTGTCTATATGAGGTTCTCCAAAATTATATATTCAAGAGGAACATCAAAGAAGATATTGATAAAGGAGTGTATGCTGTAATTGGAAGTGAGGGATGCCTGGTCAAGCAAAGAAAATGCCAATTAGTAAACCATCGAAAATTGAGTGGTGAATCTCCAGAAAAAAAGGAGTTTTTTTATTTAGCACTTTTGCAACTTTTCAAGCCTTGGCGTGCAGAAGAGGAACTGCTTGGAGATTTCCTCTGTTACGAAGACTCTTTCAATGCAGCCAAGGAGTCCATAGAATGTCCTGCTTTTTCTAAATATCAAGAAATGCTAACTTTGGAAATTGAGCAGGAAGCAACGATTGCAGCCGAGATTGCCAGAGACAGTTCTCAGGACAGTCAGAGTTCTGTTTCATTGAGTCAAGATCCACTTGGAGGACCTATTATCGAAAATGAAGCTGCCACTGCTATGAATGAAGTAGAAAGAGCCATGGCATATGCTCAGGAGGATTCAGTTAACTTAGAAGACTTGGAAAAACAACTCAACGTTGAGCAGAGGAAAATATATGATGAAGTTACCAAGGAAATTGAGCACGGATTAAGTCATGAGAAGAACAAGTGCTCATGTACATCGTTGAAGCCTGTCCGACTGTACGTGAGTGGAGAAGCGGGAACTGGAAAAAGTTTCCTCATTAAAGCAATCCCTTGTTATTTGCAGGAAAGGACTGAGTCATCGCTGTCTTGTGTTGTCACCGCTCCTACTGGACTGGCAGCACATAACATTAAAGGTATTACTTTGCATCGTCTACTGATGCTGCCGGTGGAGCATGACAACAAATTACAATACAACAAGTTATCTGGAGATGCATGCTGTGAAGTTTCAAGAGTCTTGAGGAAAATGAAACTACTTATCGTTGACGAAGTAAGCATGGTTTCAAATGTCATGCTTGCCTTTGTGCATTTGAGAATGCAAGCAGTACTTAAAACTGAATATGATGTGTTATTTGGTGGGAAACACATCATTGTTTTCGGAGATCTTCTGCAGCTGACACCAGTAAAAGGTCAACCTGTGTTCAAAATACTCACGCATGAAGATACCAGGAAGTGCCTAGGGAGCATTGGCAACGTCAATATATGGTTAAACTTCAATTATGCTGAACTGCATCAAAATATGCGTCAGGCAAAGGATGAAGATTACAAGAATATTCTACAAGATATTAGAATTGGAAAAGTGACCGAGTATGGGAAAGAAGCTTTAAATGCACGATTACTGTCAAATTTATATCCCAAACAAGAGATTGAGCCTGAGAATATTTTTCAGAAAATTACTGAGAAGAAATCTGGGATATGTCTCATGCCAACTCTTGCAGAATGTGCCATCTTCAACAACAAAATGTTGAATTTAGAAAAGCAAGAGATTGTGAAACTTGAAGCTATCGACAAATTAGAGCATATGGGATCAACAATTATTTTGTCAGACAATTTGAAATCAAAATTGGATTCATTAGAGAAGACTATATCTAAGACAGCGGGTTTTGAAAAGACTTTGAATGTGTGTTTAAATTGCCGAATCATTTTGAGAAGGAATTTACATGTAGAAAGAGGTCTGGTAAATGGATCAATGGGTAATGTTGTTGATTTTGAGAAATACAAAAATAGAGATGGAATAGAATTTTTAAGAATTAAATTTGATGGCATTGAGGAAGTACAGCAAATTGGTCGTTGTTCTGCTAGGTTTTTGCTTGTTAAAGACTTATATGTTCGCCGTAAACAGTTTCCTGTTTGCTTGGCATATGCGGTGACAATCCATAAATCGCAAGGTTTAAGTGTAGACTGTGCATTGGTGAATATTGGCAGTTCTGTGTTCAAGGAGGGTATGGCATATGTGGCATTGTCACGAGTTAGAACTTTATCGGGATTGTACTTGATTGACTGTGATGTCACAAACATTTGTGCGGATCTAGATTGTGTTAAGGAATACAATAGGTTAAGAAGAGAGTATGCGCCACATTTGCCTCAATATCCTTTGTTTGAGAAACGTGTGGTAGGCCAGAAACGTAGAAATATCAGTAACAGTAGGGAGGTTGTTGCAAAAAGACTAAAAGTCAATGAACCGAAAGTTGTTAGCAGAAAGAAAGTGGATTCTGTTGAAGATATTGTTGGTTTTCAATTTGAAAACAGTTCTGGTGTCAACTGCTATGCAAATGTAGTTGTTAATGTTCTCTTTTCACTAGAGAGTTTAAAAGAACAGATTGTGTTCAATTCAGAACAAAGTTTATGCTGCTTGTTGAATTCTGTGTTAGAGAAATGTAGCACTGATCGAACAAAAGTAGAAAGTGTGTCTGAAGTTCGTTATCTGTTAGATGAATGTTCAGGTCAAACAGACTTCTCTGAAAATAATCAGCAAGATTGTCAGGAGTTTTTAATGTATATGCTTGATGTATTGCAAGATGAGGGTGTAGATGTAGATCACCTGTTTGGGCTTTCTTATCAATGGCAGCATGACTGCGAGAACTGTATGGTATCAAGTACTACTAGTGTAGACTCAGAAAGATTTATATATTTAACTTTGCCAGACAGTAAATCAGTGTCCTTTAATAAGCTAGTAAATGCAGCGGATCACAACATGGAGTGTAGCCAATGTAAATGTGATATGATGTCAACATTATTTATACGTAGATATGGCCAGTATGTCATTTTAATGATCCAACGTTGTAGGCCTGATGGATCAAAATTGTCAACTTTAATAAAAAATTTTGTGGCTTCTCAGCTGTCAATATCAGGGAGGACTTTTGTTACTGTAGCAATTATCTATCACAATGGTCCATCAACAACATCAGGACATTATACAGCTTACTTAAAGTCTGGAAACGGCTGGTCATTCTGTAATGATTCCGTTGTAACGTTCAAAAAAAAATTGCCGTTTGACCTTAAAAATTCTTACCTGGTGTTTTTAAAACCAAAATTTTAAGTAGAGGGAATGTAAGTCTGCAATGCTGTCTAGATTAAAAATCCAACTATATAAACCTGATGCAAGTAAGTCTGCTTCATAGTAAGCAGTATCAGTGTCATAGGAAAAGGAGAACATGAGTGACAAAGAAGAGTAAGTTATTAGTAGTCCAGGATTGTGAAAATAATCTCAAATATTTTATTTTTGAAAGTTGCGAAAATAGAAAATGTCGGGATTTGATTGGAAGAATAACAAGACTTGCGAATCGCGGCAACATGATTTGGCCTAGTGGAAACATGTGATATAATGAGAGAAGTCTTTTTTTCTATGTAACATATTTTACGTATCGATGGAGGTTTTCTTTCAGAAAGTGGCGGGCTGAAAATATTTGTAGCACAACAGAGTGGATGCTGTTCATAGGAGATCGTTCGACGTCATTGAAAGTAAGTTAATTTTAAGGAGTTTTGAAATCAGATTTCTTAGGTTGTATGGGTTTTTTAAACACAGTCATTTTGATTGTGTTTTTTTTTCCCCGCTGTTACATGATGAATACCTTCAAGTCACTGATTTAAGTGAAATTTGATACATTCTGAGAACAGCAAAAAGAAACCATTTAACATGTATAATTAATGTTATGCTTTTTGTCCTTATGATATACATTTAGAAATGTGAGGTACATATGGGTAAGCTGAGTTCTGTAAATATCAATTTTAATGCTTTCAGTGCTGTACTTCTGGGTAGTGTTTTTTTTTAAAAAAGAAAAGAGGCCTCACCTCAAAGAAAGCTCTTGAAAGCACACATCTTATTTGCATCCTAAATCAAGCATTTACAATGTTAGACACAATTTTATGATGGCTTTACATCTTTTTTGCGCTGCTATTGCATCACTATTGTGAGACATTAGCAGTGCAAGAAAAACATCATGTTTCAAAATAGGCCTCAGTTCATCAACATCAAGATACAGTTTCTTTAGAATATATATCTTTAGGATTGTGTAGGGGACGTAGAGAAGCAGAGACTTCTGTAAATGTCAAAGTTGTTGAAAAACTGTTTGTTTTTGAACCTTTTCCCTTGTCTTTTCTAATTTTTAAATACATGTTTTAATATTTTTGGAAATGTTTGTTCTTTGTTTTACAGATTGAAAGTATGAAAAAATATTTAAAAAAGGTAACAAGAATTATAAGGTAAATGTTTTCTACTCTTTTTACCCGCAATGCACTGCTGATGATGTCATTGACAGTATCTCTCATTTACTCTCTATAGCTGTCTTTCTTTTTACATTATTCTCTGTTTACTTCCCTTATACTAACTCTTCTTTTTTTTTAAAAAATATTTTTTTAGTTCGCTTAAAGTTCGCGAACCGGTCAGCGAACTTGAAGCGAACCAAAAGAAATAGAGCTTGCCAGAGTGATAAACATTCTAGCAATTTTGTTTGAAAGGGGAGGTAGTTCTGAAAAGAACTGTTTTTTTTTGTTTTTGTTGTTTTATTTTTTTATTTTTTTTTTTGAACATTTTTTGATTTTTTTGTATTTTTAGAACTGTTTTATGTTTTTTTGTGTTTTTTATGGAGGGGAGACAACAAAAAACAGGCATTGAAAACGGCTCAACTGGAGCAAAAAAAAAAATTACTTCTTGGGTGCATTAGGGCATTTATGATTTTCGAACGCCATGTTCATCAGGTTGACGCTCATGTTGCCATACGACAGCATACCACCACAGTATATACAAGTTAACTTCATATGCTGGAAGTTGGGTTGAATGTTTGGCACAGTTTCTTGTGCCTCTCTTCCCGTCAAAGACATTGTGGAGGTAGATCTGGCCACAGGAGTTGTCGTGGGATTGTCTTGAAGATCCCTTAACTCAGCCCGGCTGTAGTTTAAGGGATGCCACCTGCTCATGTGTCGATGCATCGTATAGTTGCCCATACTGTATTTCTTATCTGTGCCTCTCGACAATCTGTAATCACAGATGAGGCAGGTGGCATATTTAGCATTCACCTTCTTTGATCCAGGAGGGATGGAGAAAAACTGCCAGATGAAACTTGTTTTTCGCTTTGAAACCCGGGGCAACTCTTGGACAAATTGTTGTTCCTCTCTGTCCTCTTCTTCTTCTTCCTCCTCTTCCTCCTCTCTGTTAGTGATAAATTGACTAGGTGGTCCTCTCTTCTTATGAGGAGGTGGAGGTGGTGGTGGGGTTCCACCAGCTGCAGCAAGTACAGAAGCCATTGTTCAATTCTAGCTAAATGGTCTTTCTCTCACCAAGATGAAAGTCAGAGTGAGGAAATAAGGAGGGGTTTACATGATTTGGGGAAAGCAAAAGTTCTGAACCAATGAAAAGTGTTATTTTTAGGTCACATGACCTAGTCATACATCATTTGGAAACCAAAAGTGAAATGAACCAATGAAAAGTTTGATAAACAAGTCACATGACCTGTTCCGCTTACGTTACGCGGCGCGCGCCGCGTCCCAGATCGCTTCCGGTTCGCGGTCCGGAGCACTTCCGGGAGCGCTAACGCGGCGCGTCATTAGACGCATTACGCGATAACGTGATACGTCGCGCTTCCGCGACGCGTCACAGTTCCGCTAACGTAACGTTGACCGGTTCGCGGACTAGATCGCGGCATCAAGATGAGCTAACGGAAAGCTTCCCGGTTCGCGAACTAGAAGCGAAGAAAAAAAATATTAAAAAAAAAATTATCAATAAACATCTAAATATATTTTGGGATTTAAAGAAGAATACATTTTACAGCTACAGATGTTAGCTTTTAAAAAACCAATGAAATTCACAGAAAAAACCATAGGTTATAGACCATATATAGTTAGAAATTTGCATTTAAAAAACCATTGAAATTCAATGAAAAAACCATAGGTTATAGACCATATATAGTTAGGGATTTGCATTTACAAAACCTTATTTTACTCGCATAAAACCATTGAAATTCCATATATAGTTAGTTGCGCTAACTATATATCGCGCACCCACAATCCACTGCTGATGATGTCACATATTACATCATTCATGACATGGTCAGTGACATCACTGATGACATCACTGATGACAACTCAAATGACATCCCTGACAACATCACAGATGACATCATTCATGTGTTAATACGATGAACCTCTACAGACTCTGATATAACCTTAGATACACTCAGTGAAAACAGACACTCACAGATTGTCACTCATCCATGGAGTTACTCATACACCTAGACAGTCATGCAAAGAATCAATCACACCTCCAATTCCTCAACTATACAGTTATACACACCTTACTTATTCAAACATATACTAACACATATTTACTCTCTTATACAATCCCTGATACAAGTTCACAATGATCAATACAGCCACTCACACATTCACTGGCTCTTATGCACAGTTATTTATATATGTCAACTCTCACATGTACTGTGTTTTAAATATGTACTTACTTTGACATGTAGCACTGAGATATCCATTCACTCACCAATACACTCATGCACACAGTCAACCGCCCATACAGCTGTTTCCACATGCACTTTTGAACCCATACATCTAGTGAATCAACTGCTCACACATCTATGCACAGAGTCATACACCTCCCAGCCACCCACACACACACTCAGTCTCCCATACAAATACAAATACTTGGGCAACCAATCAATAATCCATATAGTTACTCATATAGCTACTGATCAACACGTGCAGCAGTTTACAGAACAACAGACATAATGATGCACAAATTAAGACAGTTTAGTCACTAACCCATGCACTCAGTGAGACACATTTAATCACTCACTCATACAGTCAGTCATGCACCTACTAAATCCTTCATCCAGACACTTATACATCCACTCATTCTTCAATATGTAAGACATATTTTAACTTTACAGAAACATACAAACACTGGATGATGTCATCAGTGATGTCACTGACCATGTCATGAATGATGTAATATGTGACATCATCAGCAGTGGATTGCGGGTGCGCGATATATAGGTAGCGCAACTAACTATATATGGAATTTCAATGGTTTTATGCGAGTAAAATAAGGTTTTGTAAATGCAAATCCCTAACTATATATGGTCTATAACCTATGGTTTTTTCATTGAATATATATATATATATATATATTACCTACTGGCGGTCGCCAGTAGGTATTTATAGTTAGGATTTTTTCTCTATGGGATTTTTGAAAATTCTATGTCTAATAACTTTGGCGTTTGTGGACAGAATTGGCTGAAATTTTCAGGAAAATGGAACATTTTGTTTCTGAGCAGCTCCTGACAATTTGGGGGGGTTTCATCAAGGGGGGGCCGAGAAAAAAGGGGGGTCCCAAAACACATTTTTCCCATGTTAATTTCCATGGGGCGGTTGGCCTCACTTTTAGCTCGAACGGCTGAATGGATTTGCACGAAACTTGGCAAAATTGTAGGGACTGTTAGCCCGATATGCCTTTGCTAGGTCTCAATATATGTGCTCCAGTGGATTTTGAGTAATTTAGGTTCAAAAAAGATATATATCTGGGCGGAGCCTAACCACACATCTGATCTGATTGGCTGTCAGCACTTCATCCAAGAAGTGTTGGCAGCCATCTTGGGACCAATATACATGATAGCACCTCATTAAAAAGCATTGTAGTTAATAGAGGGTTTTAGGACTTTAGTTACATTATAAATCATTTGTTGATGGTACCATACTCGTTTTAGGAATTGTGGTGGGTTCTAAGGTGATTTTACCATGTGAAAAAACCTTCTGCTGTGATATCATGAATATTGTTTGAAAGAAAACTAATATCTCATGATTTTCCCACAGTGGTTTGGAAGGGGATCTATAAGCTAAACTGAAAGCATATTTTCTGTAAATTCACAATATCTTTCTCAGTCATGTGAAAATGAAGTCTGACATTCTCAGTAAAACATGTACATCCAACAAGGACAGAGACTGTCAGTTGATTCCTTTGTGTTCTACTGCAGCCTACTAGAGTGTTCTAAAGAACAACTAGAGCGCTAACAGTCCTTCTTATTACAAAGGTATGGCACACCTGAAGCCATCTTGATTGGAATAAAGTGGTAACTCTTAAAACATTTAATTTAAAAAGAAACAACATGAGGGGGTATATTTTGCCATAGAAAGTATGATTAGTGCTGCAGAATGAAAAATCAGGGCACATTTTGAGTGACTTCTCAAATCCTTTTCTATTTCATTAAAACATTCTGACATGCAGTCTCCCAAAATGGCCACCAGAGACAAAAGAGCCCAAATGTAGCCCAAATATCACCCAGATGTAGCCCAAGTATAGCCCAATGACAGAATGTCCCAGAGTGTTCTAAAGAACAACTAGAGCGCTAACAGTCATACTTATTACAAAGGTATGGCACACCTGAAGCCATCTTGATTGGAATAAAGTGGTAACTCTTAAAACATTTAATTTAAAAAGAAACAACATGAGGGGGTATATTTTGCCATAGAAAGTATGATTAGTGCTGCAGAATGGAAAATTAGGGCACATTTTGAGTGACTTCTCAAATCCTTTTCTATTTCATTAAAACATTCTGACATGCAGTCTTCCAAAATGGCCACCAGAGACAAAAGAGCCCAAATGTAGCCCAAATATCACCCAGATGTAGCCCAAGTATAGCCCAATGACAGAATGTCCCAGAGTGTTCTAAAGAACAACTAGAGCGCTAAAAGTCCTACTTATTACAAAGGTATAGCACACCTGGAGCCATCGTGATGGGAATAAAGTGGTAACTCCTAAAACATTTAATTTAAAAAGGAACAAAATGAGGGGGTATATTATGCAACAGAAGGTATTATTAGTGCTGCAGAAAGAAAAATTAGGGCACATTTTGAGTGACTTTTCAAATCCTCTTCTATTTCATTAAAAAATTCTGACATGCAGTCTCCCAAAATGGCCACCAGAGACAAAAGAGCCCAAATGTAGCCCAAATATCACCCAGATGTAGCCCAAGTATAGCCCAATGACATAATGTCCCAGAGTGTTCTAAAGAACAACTAGAGCGCTAACAGTCCTACTTATTACAAAGGTATGGCACACCTGAAGCCATCTTGATTGGAATAAAGTGGTAACTCTTAAAACATTTAATTTAAAAAGGAACAAAATGAGGGGGTATATTTTGCCATATGAATTATGATTAGTGCTGCAGAAAGAAAAATTAGGGCACATTTTGAGTGACTTCTCAAACCCTCTTCAATTTCATTAAAAAATTCTGACATACAGTCTCCCAAGATGGCCACCAGAGACAAAAGAGCCTAAATGTAGCCCAAATATCACCCAGATGTACCCCAAGTATAGCCCAATGACAGAATGTCCCAGAGTGTTCTAAAGAACAACTAGAGCGCTAACAGTCTTACTTATGACAAAAGTATGGCACACCAGAAGCCATCTTGATTGGAATGAAGTGGTAAGTCTGAAAACACTCAATTTAAAAAGGAACAACATGAGGGGGTTAATTTTGCCATAGAAAGTATGATTAGTGCTTCAGAAAGAAAAATTAGGGATCATTTTGAGTGACTTCTCAAATCCTCTTCTATTTCATTAAAAAAATTCTGACATGCAGACTGAAACATGCACTTTGAATACCAGCAGCAGACGTCCCTGGTGAGCAGTAGCTTTACTACAGTGATCTAATGTGCAACTAGAGTGCTAACATTCAGAATTTATGGCAAATGTGTGACACATCTGAATGCCTTCTTGATGGAACCAAAGTAAACAAGCATTGAAAATGCAATAGATCTCGCCCTCGTTTAAGTTAAAGACATTCTGTTTGTAATGAGGTGGCTTTTTAGCTTTGCTTTTATTAGTGTTTTTTCAACTTTCATGTAAATAACATGCATCTGTATGCATATAAGTATATGTATGCATGCATTTATGTTTGTATTTATATAGATATACAGATGATATATGTTTATATATGTATGTATATATATATATTCACTGAAAAAACCATAGGCTATAGACCATATATAGTTAGGAATTAACATTTACAAAACCTTGAAAATTCACTGAAAAAACCATAGGTTATAGACCATATATAGTTAGGAATTAGCATTTACAAAACCTTGAAAATTCACTGAAAAAAACATAGGTTATAGACCATATATAGTTAGGAATTCGCATTTACAAAACCTTATTTTACTCACACAAAACCATTGAAATTCCATATATAGTTAGTTGCACTAACTATATATCGCGCACCCGCAATCCACTGCTGATGATGTCACATATTACATCATTCATGACATGGTCAGTGACATCACTGATGACATCACTGATGACATCTCAAATGACATCACTGATGACATCACTGATGACAACATCCAGTGACTGTATGTTTCTGTAAAGTTAAAATATGTCTTACATCTTGAAGAATGAGTGGATGTATAAGTGTCTGGATAAAGGATTTAGTAGGTGCATGACTGACTGTATGAGTGAGTGATTAAATGTGTCTCACTGAGTGGATGGGTTAGTGACTAAACTGTCTTAATTTGTGCATCATTATGTCTGTTGTTCTGTAAACTGTTGCATGTGTTGATAAGTAGCTATATGAGTAACTATATGGGTTATTGATTGGTTGCCCAAGTATTTGTATGGGAGACTGAGTGTGTGTGTGGGTGGCTGGGAGGTGTATGACTCTGTGCATAGATGTGTGAGCAGTTGATTCACTAGATGTATCGTTTCAAAAGTGCATGTGGAAACAGCTGTATGGGCGGTTGACTGTGTGCATGAGTGTATTGGTGAGTGAATGGATATCTCAGTGCTACATGTCAAAGTAAGTACATATGTAAAACACAGTACATGTGAGAGTTGACATATATAAATAACTGTGCATAAGAGCCAGTGAATGTGTGAGTGGCTGTATGGATCATTGTGAACTTGTATCAGGGATTGTATAAGAGAGTAAATATGTGTTAGTATATGTTTGAATAAGTAAAGTTTGTATAACTGTATAGTTGAGGAAATGGAGGTGTGATTGATTCTTTGCATGACTGACTAGGTGTGTGAGTAACTCCATGGATGAGTGACAGTCTGTGAGTGTCTGTTTACACTGATTGTATCTAAGGTTATATTAGAGTCTGAAGAGGTTCATCGCATTATCACATGAATGATATCATCAGTGATGTGATCAGTAATGTCAAATGAGATGTCATCAGTGATGTCATCAGTGATGTCATTTGAGATGTCATCAGTGATGTCATTTGAGATGTCATCAGTGATGTCATCAGTGATGTCACTGACCAATGACCTGAATGATCCCTGCTGCGCTACCAGCAGCAATCTTCTACAAGACCTGGCTGCTCTTAACATCACTCTACATAATTCTGGCCCTACGCATAAAGCAGGAAACCTTCTGGACCCTATTCTCTCTAATTTAGAATTCATCGAATGTGAGGCCTCCTTACCTATTGTGTGGTCTGACCACTTTTTGGTGACGTTCACTATTACCATTGGTCCTCAATCTAACACCCCCTCTAACCCTATTGAATCTAGACCATCCAGAAACTGGAATAAACTCGACATTAATGAACTCACCTCCCACCTTGAGAATACTAGACCTCTCATAGAAGTCACCAGTACCGAAGCAACTGAGGCTATAAATGTTTGGCTAACACAGGCTGCCGATACATGTCTACCCCAACGCATGCAAAGGCACAATCCCCACCACCCGCCTGCACCGTGGTTCACAGATGCCTTAAAAACAGAAAAAACTACCTGCAAAAACCTTGAACGCAAATGGCGCATCAAATATGACCTATGCTCCAAGCAAATTTACAAAGCGGCTTTAATTAAATACCATTCCTTATGTAAAATTGCCAAAGCCGAACATGTCAACACAACTATTCTGGAAGCTCAAAACCGCCCCAAAGCACTTTTTAAGGTTGTACAGAAGCTGTCAGGTGCACTGTGTCAGCCCAAACCACCATGTCTCGATTCTGCTCAATGTAATTCATTGGGTATATTTTTTATCGCCAAAATCGACACCATTTACTCTAATTTTGAGAAATCTTCTTCCCCTCCACCACATCCTCCTGCCCTAATCCCCCCTCCAGACTGCATGATTCCAGTGGATAAGTCCCTTACTTCTGCCCTGCCGACCCCCCCTACATCTTCCAAATTTACGATCTCATGTGAGTCCACGTTCCTACGGGAAACCTATTCTACTTCTTCACAGTTGATCGACACATGGGTTCCGTTTAACATCACAACTCTTTCTGATATTATCAGCAAAATTAAATCCGGTTCCCCGTTGGACCCTCTCCCCCCCCAAATACTAAAAAGGCTTGACAACTCTTCCCTTGCACTCATTATGGATCTTCTCAATGCCTCCTTAAGAGACGCTACAGTACCCTCTGCATGGAAACATGCTATGATAGTGCCTCTGCTAAAAAAGGCTAACGCCGACCCTAATATCCCATCTAATTTTCGCCCTATTTCTCTTCTCCCTGTTTTCTCTAAAATCTTGGAAAGGCACATCAACTCTCAACTGTCTACCCATATTGAAGCAAGTGGAATTCTTCACCCTTCTCAATCCGGTTTTAGATCTGGTTTCTCTACAGAAACCACTCTATTAGGGGTCTCTGAAAACATCCGATCCCGAGTAGACAGGGGGGAAACCGTGGCACTCATTTTGCTTGATTTGAGTGCCGCATTTGATACGGTTTCCCACCCTATTCTCATCAATGCCCTTAGATCCTCTGGCATTACGGGCACAGCTCTCAACTGGTTTATTAGTTTTCTTTCAAATCGCACCTTTCAGGTCTTCTCTTCCTCTTCTACCTCTCAAACCTTCACATCGGCGTACGGTGTTCCGCAGGGTTCCATCCTGAGCCCCTTGCTCTTCAATTTGTATGTCAGACCTTTGGCGTCTATTGCGGAGCAAGCTGGGCTCACTATTTACTCGTACGCCGATGACATCCAGATCATCTATTCTCTTTCCTCTGACTCTCATTCTTCTTCCTCTTCCCTCTGTACTGGACTGAGCAACATCGCAGCTTGGATGTTGGACAATAAATTGCAACTCAACGGGGGCAAAACAGAACTTCTTCTGTTCGGTCATAACACCACCCTTTGGGGACCCCAACATTGGCCCTCTCAAATGGGCATTTTACCCACCCCGTCAAAAACAGCACGCAATCTAGGCGTCACTTTTGACGACCAACTATCCATGAAGAACCATGTGATCAAAACTTCCTCCACTTGTATCACGATCATCAAGTGGTTGCGTAAAATCATATGGATGCTTCCCCTTGACACTCAGAAAACCGTGGTCCAGGCCTTAATCACATCTAGACTGGACTACGGGAACATTCTTCTCCTGGGAGCCTCTAAAGAGGTGATACGTAAGCTTCAGACTGTCCAGAATATGGCAGCGCGACTACTGTGTAAATCACCTGCTTCATCCTCTACTTCCAACTCCCTACGTACTTTGCACTGGCTTCGCATTGAAAACCGGTCAAAATTCAAGGCCCTATGCATTATGTACAGAATAAATTCCGGCCTAGCTCCACCCTATCTTAACTCCTTGATTCAACAATACTGTCCCCCTCGCAATCTGCGATCTTCTAGCCAACACCTACTCTCAGTCCCTAGGATTAAAAAAGCCAGAATGGGTGGCCGCTCTTTCATCCGGCTTGGCCCTGCTCTCTGGAATTCACTTCCCCTTCAGTTGCGAACCGAACCCAACTATCTTAGGTTTCGCAGACAGGTGAAAACTTGGTTATTTAATATCTAAACAGTCTCCTCGGCCTCCCCTCATCCTTTTGGTTTTAGCGCCGGGAAACCTACGGGTAGCTGAGCGCTCTACAAATTTAATTATAATAATAATAATAATGTCATGAATGATGTAATATGTGACATCATCAGCAGTGGATTGTGGGTGCGCGATATATAGTTAGTGCAACTAACTATATATGGAATTTCAATGGTTTTGTGTGAGTAAAATACGGTTTTGTAAATGCGAATTCCTAACTATATATGGTCTATAACCTATGGTTTTTTCAGTGAATATATATATATATATATATATATATATATATATATATATATATATATATATATATATATATATATATTCACTGAAAAAACCATAGGTTTCACACCAGTTATAGTTAGGAATTAGCATTTAAAAAACCTATTAAATTCACTGAAAAAACCATAGGTTTCACACCAGTTATAGTTAGCTGGAAATTTTACTGATATAAAACCATTGAAATTCCCACGTTATAGTTAGTCGGACTCACTATAACTTGCGCGTGCAATGCACTGCTGATGACATCACATATTACATCACTCATGACATGGTCAGTGACATCACTCATGACATCACTGATGACACCGTCCTTGTGACAGAGTGACTGACCTCCTTTCACTGTAAAGTAACCCTTGAAACACATATTCAAAAATAGAAACTAACATTTTCAAAAAAGTGGAGATACCTATACCAGTTACAACAACCAATTCAGTAATTCCACCATTTATATACACATCCACTCATTCATCAACAGTTCTATATAGTCAGTCATACATATACTCACTCATCATATGTAGTGAGACACCTATACATCCGTTAACACACCGACAGTCTTCCAAAAGTTGCTCACACACATACTCACACATGCAAATAAACTATTGAACATCCATTTTTTTGCATATACAGCTATACACACACTACCACCTTACTTCTAAAGAAACTTACACATACTTACTCTCTTAAAAAATCACTTATAGAAACACATACTTATTAAAACAAGAATTCTTTCAATCTCTCACTCTCATATATACTCACTTATATACATCAATACTCACATATACTAGATTAAAACATATGTAGTTACTGATAAAGACACTAGTAAGACAGTCATTCACTTACTAACACATACATATACACACTCATTCACCCATACAGTCCGGCACATATGCTGTCTTCAAAACACATACAAACAGTGAGTTAGTCATTTATGCATCTATGTGCTAAGTAACACTCCCACCAAATCATACAGACACTTATACTGATACTAAAAAAAACATCTAATAACCCATATACACACATATGTAGCTACTCACCAACCCATGCAGCCACTTATACACAAAGTGAAACACTGATACATATATTTAAATATTTAAACATTACTCACTAATATATGTATTCACTAAGATACACTTAATAAGCCAGTTATTCAATATTTTTTTTTTTAAAACCATCCATTTAGACACTTATTTAAACATTTATTCTCCCATCGACCTTTACATATACATATATAAAACATATTAATTTTTCAGAAATACACACATTCACTGGATGGTGTCATCAGTGATGTCATGAGTGATGTCACTGACCATATCATGAGTGATGTAATATGTGATGTCATCAGCAGTGCATTGCACGCGCAAGTTATAGTGAGTCCGACTAACTATAACGTGGGAATTTCAATGGCTTTATATCAGTAAAATTTCCAGCTAACTATAACTGGTGTGAAACCTATGGTTTTTTCAGTTAATTTAATAGGTTTTTTAAATGCTAATTCCTAACTATAACTGGTGTGAAACCTATGGTTTTTTCAGTGAATTTCATAGGTTTTTTAAATGCTAATTCCTTTCTATATCGAGTTTCTAACCATTTTTTTTTTTTACAATTTGCTGTTTTTTTGTAAGTATTCATTTTTTTTTATATAAATTTTTTTTTTTGCGCTCTGGGTACGCGCTCAGGGAAGCTTTCAGCTAAGCTCTCCGGTAAGCTTTCCGGTGAGCTCTCCTGAAAGTGCACCCAGAGCGCTACTTTCGTTCGTGAAAAAAAATATGAATGAAAAGTTAATAATAATGCAAAACATTTCGTACCATACAAATAAAATCAGTTTTTTTTTATAAGGAAAATGATTATGCATTTCTGTAAAAGTTTGATGACGTCACTTCGGCGCGCAACGTAAGTGCCCTCGGAAGCGCCTACGTCCGCGCCGCGTAAAAGCACCCAGAAGCGCCTCCGATCGTGCCACGTTTGCGCCCCGGAAGCGCCTACGATCGCGCTGCGTAAACGCACCCGGAAGTGCTCCGGAGCGCGCAGCGTAAACGCGTCGGGTCATGTGACCCTAAAATAACACTTTTCATTGGTTGCTAACAGTTTTTTTTACAATGAATGAAATCCCCACCCATTTCCTTCACTTCTTCTTTCACTTTTGTGACTGAAAGACCTGTTTTTTGCACCTGGATCTTTTGTGAATTACCATGGCTGCCAGAGAATCCAGCAGTGAGGATGAACCTGAGTTCATCAATGAAGAGCCTCCTACCCCAAAGGTGAAGGAACATTTCATATGGAAATTTTTTAAGATTCCAGCTGACCAGAAGAAGGTGAATGCACCAAATGTGGAGTGCAGGATCTGCAAACAGGTCCTGTCACGGGGTGACCCCCCAAAAAAGTACTCTTTTGGGAACTTTACGATGATCCGACATGTGGAGAGGAGGCACCCCCAGAATTTTGCCCGGGAAAGTGTCAGGGCTCTGGCACAAGAGGTTCCCAGAGATGGGGCCTCTACATCAACCGGAGGAGCAACTTCTTCTGGGAGAGGGCAATCGCAGGAGCAGGTGCCAAACATACAACCTGCTTTTAACCATGGTGTCCTCAGATGCAGATACTGCAATCAACTCCTCACCTATGGGGAGCAAAGTGTCCAGCTCATGGTTCGAGCATTGGAGAACCATCGCTGCCCTTCCCACCCCTAATTTTTTTGTTTTCTTTTTGCTCCTGTTGAGCAGTTTCCATTCCCTGTTTTTGTTCCTGTTCAGTTAAAAGAAGAAAACCAAAAGTTCTTTTCAGAACTACCTCCAATTCTCAGCAAAGAGCTATATTCTTAAAAAAATGAAGAGTAAGTGAAATATAGTGCATTGATAATTGAAAGGAGAATGAGTAAGAAAGAACAGAAAGGTATGAGAGGAAAAAAGAAGTGAAGTAGGAGGAATGAAAGAAGGTGAGTGTTAGAAAAGAAAGTTATGAGAAGAAGAGTGAATATGGGGAATGTTGATATTCAATGAAAATGTTGAAAAAGAACAGGAGTGTTGAAGGATAAGAAAAGATGCATTGCTGGAGTTGAAGGTAGAAGGCTTCATTTATGAAGCCATGCGTCACTTTAACGCCACCAAAGCATCACTTTTTGTGACACAACATTCCAATAAAAAATGCACCTTATTTATTCATATTTACAAAGTGGCGTTTCTTGGTAAATACATCACTTTGTAAACCCCTGTGCCACATTATTCCTACCTCAGGTGTAATGTATGCAAAAGGGACGTATTGACGCAAGAAACGGTCGTAGAGGTGACACAGTGAATAAACTGGAGGCCTCATTTCTGAAAAGTGACGCATCACTACGTGAAAACAGCGATGCGTCACTTTTCTGGACGCACTCCTTATGACATTCCAGATATGTCATATTTAATATATGACTAATCAATTCGCAAGGAGTTACAGATATGTCAGTATTTCTGACGTATCTGTAAACACAAAAGTAACGCATTGCTGGAGTGCGTCACAAAAGTGACGCAACTCCAGTAATGTGTCCTTTCACATGGAAAAAGCACCATGTGAAAGGTCTGCTGTGAAGCAGGCGCAAGATTTTGACGCAACAGCATCCTAAAAGTGACGCAGTGAAATCTCAAAGATTTCACTGCGTCGTTATTACCAAGCTTTTTGCGGGGGAACACCCCCTCTGCATGCATTATACCTGACGCTATTTTTAAAAAGTGACGCATCTAGGTACATGGGTCACTTTTTAAAACTCTGCGCCACATTATATCTGCGTCAGGTATAATGTATGCAGAGGGGGCATTCCCCCGCAAAAAGCTTGGTAATAACGACGTACTGAACGACGTACTGAAATCTATGAGATTTCTCTGCGTCACTTTTAGGATGCTGTTGCGTCAAAATCTTGCGCCTGCCTCGCGTCACTTTTATGTTTACAGATATGTCAGAAATACTGACGTATCTGTAACTCCTTGCAACATGATTCGTCATACATTAAATATGACACATCTGGAATGTCATAAGGAGTGCGCACAATAAAGTGACGCATCGCACCAGCAGTGTAAAAAAATGTGCCTCGTTGCACTATATTTAAAAAGTGACGCATCTAGATAGATGCGTCACTTTTTAAATATAGCGTAACAATGCGCATTTTTTTACACCGCTGGTGCGTCACAAAAATTGACGCACAGGCGGCGCAAAACTGGCAGCGCAAGGCCTTCATAAATATGGTCCTGGATTTTCCCCGTGCTTCGCTTCCCGGTGCGCGTACCATGCGCTTCCCCCGCGCAAAACGAAAAAAAAAAAAAAAAATGTAATGCCCCGCAGGACCCTATTTTAGCCCCCACATCAAACCTAGGGGGTCAGAGGGGGTCTACTCTTCCCCCTTGTGGTCATTTGCCCCTTTTTTTTTCAAACCCCTTGTGTCTCGATTTTACTGAGACACAAGATGGCGGCCGCTCCAGACTGTTTAGAATGTTTACAGACACCCAAGAGCCAATCAGCTTTCTGCGCACAAGTCGCGTGTCGCGCCAGGAGCGCACTCCGGTGCGCGCACCGGAGAGCGCCTATAGATATATATATTTTTTTGAACCTAAATTACTCAAAATCCACTGCAGCACACATCTTGAGACATAGCAAAGGCACATCGGGCTACCAGTCCCTTCAATTTTGCCAAGTTTGGTGGAAATCCATTCAGCCGTTCGGGCTAAAAGTGAAATCGACCGCCCTATGGAAATTAACATGGGGAAAACGCGTTTTGGGACCCCCCTTTTATCTCGGCCCCCGCTTGACGTATCCCCCCCAAACTTTCAAGGAAGGACCGGAGCTCGACGAGGCCATTTTCAGGAAATTATCAGGCAAATTCGTCAACCGGTGCCAAAGTAATTCCAAATAGAATTTTGAGGTTTAACATTGAAAAAAATCCTAACTATAACTACCTACTGGCGACCGCCAGTAGGTAATATATATATATATATATATATATATATATATATATATATATATATATATATATATATATATACATATATATATATATATATATATATATATATATATATATATATATATATTACCTACTGGCGGTCGCCAGTAGGTAGTTATAGTTAGGATTTTTTTCAATGTTAAATCTCAAAATTCTATTTGGAATAACTTTGGCGCCGGTTGACGAATCTGCCTGAAAATTTCCTGAAAATGGCCTCGCGGCGTTCCGGTCCTTCCCTGAAAGTTTGGGGGGGATACGTCAAGCGTGGGGCGAGATAAAAGGGGGTCCCAAAACGCGTTTTCCCCATGTTAATTTCCATAGGGCGGTCGATTTCACTTTTAGCCCGAACGGCTGAATGGATTTCCACCAAACTTGGCAAAATTGTAGGGACTGGTAGCCCGATGTGCCTTTGCTATGTCTCAAGATATGTGCTTCAGTGGATTTTGAGAAATTAACGTTCAAAAAAATATATATATCTATAGGCGCTCTCCGGTGCGCGCACCGGTGAGCGCTCCCGGCGCGACACGCGACTTGCGCGCAGAAAGCTGATTGGCTCTCAGCTGTCTGTAAACATTCTAAACAGTCCGGAGCGGCCGCCATCTTGTCTATCGGTAAAATCTAGTCATAAGAGGTGGCAAAAACAAAGGGGGGAATTGACCATAAGGGGGTAGGGTAGACCCCCCCTGACCCTCTAGGTTTGATATGGGGGCCATTAAAGGGCCCCGCGGGGCCTTCAAAAAATTTTTTTTTTTTGCGTTTTTCGCGGGGGAAGCGCCTGGTACGCGCACCGGGGAGCGCACCGGGGAGCGTAAAATGAGGGAAAAAGATGACAGAGTTTTTAAAAAATGAAGTTTTTATTTAGAAATTGGAGGTAGTTCTAAAAAGAACTTTTTTTTTTCTTCTTTTTGTTGTTTTATATTTTTTTTGTGTTTTTTGAACTTTTTGAACTTTTTTTGGCTTTTCAAAACAGTTTTATATTTTTTTTGTATTTTTTAGGGGGAGAAACAAAAAAAGGGAATTGAAACTGGCTCAACTGGAGCAAAAAAATAAAAAACCCCAAAAATTACTTCTTTTTGGGGCACTTGTGATTATCACCTGCAAGGACGATGAGCTTAACGCTTTTTTCACCATAGGCGATAAGCTTGCCACATGCAGAACAAGTGATTTTAAAATCAGCAAATCTTGGCTGAATGCAAGGCATCATCTTGGATGTTTCTGGTCCCGATGAAGTGGGTTGGTTTGTTTGGGAGGTGGTCCTTGACGACTGGGGGAGGTTACTGGCCAGTTCCCTGAACTCAGCACGAGAGTAGTTGTTTGGGTGCTTTCTGGTCATATGACGAATCATGGTATAGTTATCAAATGAATATTTTTTGTTTGGGTTGCCCCGTGAAAGTTCCTCATTGCAGATTAGGCAAGTTACCTTGGGCGCATTCACTTTTTTCTTGCCCTCTGGGATTGAAAAAAACTCCCATACAATGTGTGGCTTGGGTTTGTATGGGGTACTTTCTTCAGGCAGCCATCTTCTCCTCCCCTCCTCCTCTTCCTCTTCCTCATCCTCCTGTTCTTGACCACCAATATAATCTTGAGGTGGTCCTCTTGGTGGTTGTGGTGGTGGTGGTGGGGCAGATGCACCAGCTGCTGCTGCTACTGAAGCCATTATTAATATCAAAAAGGTACAGAGATGTCCAAACAGGTCTTCCTCAGTCAAAGGACAAAGTCAGAATAAGGAAAAAAGGTGGGGTCTTTCATCATTTAGAACAAAAACTGTCCTGAACCAATGAGAAGTGTTATTTTCAGGTCACAAGACCAGGGGCTTCATCATTATGAAACTAAAACTGTTATGAACCAATGAAAAGTGTTATTTTCAGGTCAAATGACCCGACGCGCTTACGCTACGCGCCCCCGGGCGCGCCCGGGGGCGCTTCGGGTCGCGTAGCGTAAGCGCGTCGGATGTTTACGTTGCGCGATCGTATTCGCTCGAGTACTTCCGGGTGCGCTTACGCCGTGCGTATCACGCGGACGCGGCTACGCGATACGTCATGATCATGTTTTCGTTCGCGATATTGGCGCTTACGGGACGCTCCTCGGAGCGCGCCCGGGGGCGCTTTATAAAAGTACGCTTTTCGGGGCGCTCCCCGGGAAGCGCACCGGGAGCGCTCCAAAGCAAAAAATAAAAAAAAATAAAAATGGGAAAAATTGTAGGGACTGGTAGCCCTATTCTTAAGTGGTTTTTACGAAAATTAACTTTGATAAAATATATATTGTGCTACATTGGGCTATATATATATGCCAAAATGCCAAAATGTAACCCAAATGTAGTCCAATGTAGCCCAATGTAGCCCAAAGATGGCCACCAGAGAACAAAAAATGTAAATGTAGCCCAAATTTCAACTAGATGTAGCCCAACTGTAGCCCAATGACAGAATGTACCAGAGTGTTCTAAAGAACAACTAGAGTGCTAACAGTCTTATTTATAAAGTGAGACTTATAGTTAGGAATTAGCATTAAAAAAACCTATGAAATTCACTGAAAAAACCATAGGTTTCACACCAGTTATAGTTAGGAATTAGCATTTAAAAAACCTATGAAATTCACTGAAAAAACCATAGGTTTCAGACCAGTTATAGTTAGGAATTAGCATTTAAAAAACCTATTAAATTCACTGAAAAAACCATAGGTTTCACACCAGTTATAGTTAGCTGGAAATTTTACTGATATAAAACCATTGAAATTCCCACGTTATAGTTAGTTGGACTCACTATAACTTGCGCGTGCAATGCACTGCTGATGACATCACATATTACATCACTCATGACATGGTCAGTGACATCACTCATGACATCACTGATGACACCATCCTTGTAACACAGTGACAGACCTCCTTTCACTGTAAAGTAACCTTTGAAACACATATTCAAAAATAGAAACTAATATTAACAAAAAAGTGGATATACCCATACCAGTTACAACAACCAATTCAGTAATTTCACCATCTATATACAAATTCGCACATTCACCAACAGTTTTATGTATTCACTCATACATATACTCACTCATCATATGTAGTGATACCCCTATTCATTCTGTTACACACTGACAGTCATCAAAAACTTACTCATACATATACTCACACATGCAAATAAACTAATAAACATCCATTTATTTGCATATACAACTATACACACATTAACACATTACTTCTAAGGAAACTTACACATACTTACTCTCTTAAACAATCACTTATAGAAACACATACTTATTTAAACAGGAACTCTTTCAATCTCTCACTCTCACATATACTTACTTATATACATCAATTCTCATATATACAAGATTTAAACATATGTAGTTACTCATAAAGACACTAGTGAGAGAGGCATTCACTCTCTAACACACACATATACACACTCATCCACCCATACAATCCTACACAAATGCTGTCTTCAAAACACATACAAACAGTGAGTCAGTCATTGATGCATCTATGTGCTAAGTAACAGCCCCACCAAACCATACAGACACTCATACTGATACTAAAAAAACATGTCATGAGTGATGTAATATGTGATGTCATCAGCAGTGCATTGCACGCGCAAGTTATAGTGAGTCCAACTAACTATAACGTGGGAATTTCAATGGTTTTATATCAGTAAAATTTCCAGCTAACTATAACTGGTGTGAAACCTATGGTTTTTTCAGTGAATTTAATAGGTTTTTTAAATGCTAATTCCTAACTATAACCGGTCTGAAACCTATGGTTTTTTCAGTGAATATATATATATATATATATATTCAGCTTGCATTCTCCATATTAAAAAAGAGAAAGTCAGCATTCACGGGTGACATTTACTGGGGTCTTTTATTCAGATCAAACAAAAGAGTTTTGGAGTCCTGCCTTCCTTGGCATCACACTTAGGAATATGATAGATCATGATTAAGACCAGTTTGGAGATTCAAGATGAGTAGGATTGCACTGATAAAATAGAAGAGAATAATGTATAGCACAGATGAAATGATAAGTTGATTAAAATGTATAGCATTATGATTGCCAGGGTTGAATTTGATTATGGAATATTAATTGTCTAATTGCCTATTTCCCCCCTTTTTTGAACATTTTTGAACTATTTTGAACTCCTTCCTTGAAACCCCCCCTTATTATGAATTTGTAAATGAGAAAACCAAAAAAATGTTAATATAATGTGTATATATGAATTTGACATGCCAGTATGAAGCAACATGTGTTTACTGTTAGATTGAGAGCGACTTAACCGATCCACTGCAAGATGAATTAATTTGGAGGACACAATGTAATATCGCCTTATATCGGCAGAAGAAATGTCATGTGCCCTTAAAGGCTTGTTTGTGATATGCTGGGAAACCGGAATATATTCGATCCGGGCATATCACGAATGCGAGTGGTAAAGACCGATACACGGTGAACCAAGAAAGTAATACATGTCATTTTGAGTCAAAGTGCTGTGTATTGTAGGCATTTTGAGCAAAATCATTGAACAGGATGGCAATGGTATCATGAAAGAAATAAGAGGGTTTCCTCTGATGAACTTGTATTAGAACAACGAGTGAGCAATGTAAATTAATGTTATAATTGCACATTCCAACATGGCGTATCAGACGCAGACAATGGTTTTGTCCCTCTTCAGTTTTGCGAAACATGTAAAAACTTTTAAAAACATGGTGGCTTCCCACTGGTCGACAAACACTGAGTAAAGCAGGACGCCGAAACGCATTTGTTTGATCCGAATAAAAGACCCCAGTAAATGTCACCTGTGAGTCTCGACTTTCTCTTTTTTATTATGGAGAATGCAAGCTGAATGTTTTTGTGGACTGCTTTCCCCTGTTTGCCCAGCCTGCCTCTGCACTCTCGTCTGTCCCCCCTGTGTTGGGGCTGCTTTCCCCTGCTTTGCCCAGCCTTTCTATCTTTTTGTCAGTCTCTTGCCCAGTCCGCCGTTTTTCCCGCCGTTTTTCCCGCTGTGCCCCCGCCACCTCCCCGATCCCCGCCGCTGATCCCCTGCGGCCCCGCCCCCCTCCACCTGGAGCCTTCCCATTCGCCGCCCCGCTCCCGCTCCCGCCTCCCAGCTGCCCCTCCCTCCCACTGGAGCATATAGGGAGGAGTGCACGCAGTGGTGATCTGTGACCTCTGTGCCTCTGGGCCGGTCACTCCTCCACGCACTGCGCACACTCCCCGTGGGTGTGCCCTAGCTGCCCCGTTCCCGCCGCTGCTCGCAGCTGTGCCCCTCAGCTTCTGGATCGCAGCGCCGCTTCCTGCTGCCTGCGTGACCTTTTGCTCGTTGCTCCTGCCTCTGCACTCTCGTCTGTCCCCCCTGTGTTGGGGCTGCTTTCACCTGCTTTGCCCAGCCTTTCTATCTTTTTGTCAGTCTCTTGCCCAGTCCGACGTTTTTCCCGCCATTTTTCCTGCTGTGCCCCCGCCACCTCCCCGCTCCCCTCCGCTGATCCCCTGCGGCCCCCCACCCCTCCACCTGGAGCCTTCCCATTCGCCGCCCCGCTCCCGCCTCCCAGCTGCCCCTCCCTCGATTCGCCCCCCCCACTCTCCTCTTATGGCAGAGTGGCGAACGCGCAGTGTGCACGCTCAGCAGGCGCGCCGAATGAGCGCCGAAGGTGCGCCAAAGGTAAGCCCGTCTGCGCCCGTCCGCGCCTGGACCGCGCCCAGTGCCAGGACCCCTGGCCCCCGAGGACCCCAGCCCACCCACCGGACGTACGACGCCGCCACCCTCAACGCACTCAACACCGGCCGAACCCCGGGATGCTACCGAGCCACCCTGAGACGAACCCACGGACCCTTCAGCTGTCACGCCTGCAAGTTCTCCTGCATCCGGACCTGCCCCGCACCAGCACCCGCCAAGCCGATCACCAGCAGCAACCACCTCAAGTGCATCCTACTCAACACCCGCTCCGTCCACAGACACATCATCGAACTCTGGAACCTCCTCGACACCACAGATCCTGATGTCGCCTTCCTCACGGAAACCTGGATGAACGACTCCTCAGCGCCCGACATCGCCATCGCCATACCAGAGGGCTACAAGATCACCCGAAGAGACCGAGGCAACCAGATGGGAGGAGGCATCGCCATCATCTACAGGGACACCATCCGCATCACGACCAACACCGACGACACCCTGACAACCGCCGAACACCTGCACTTCCAGATCCACACGGACCCCAGAACCACCCTCAGAGGCACCCTCATCTACCAACCCCCGGGACCACGCACACAATTCAGCGAAGACATCGCCGACTTCATCAGCCCGCACGCCCTCCCATCCGCTGACTACATCCTCCTGGGGGACATCAACTTCTACCTGGAGAACAACAACGACCGCAACACCACCACCCTGCTTGACAACCTCGCCAACCTCGGACTCAAGCAGCTGGTGACCACCCCCACCCACCTCGCCGGACACACACTCGGCGCTGTCTTCTCATCCAGCAAGGACATCGTCTTCAGCCACGCCACCGGACTCCACTGGAAGGACCACAGCTGCATCCCCTTCACTTTCAGAAGATCCACGATCCACCACCACCAGCAACAGGTTGCTCGAAGAAACTGGAACAAGATCACAGCAGACCAGCTCGCCGCTTCCCTGAGCCAGCACCCTCCCGCCAGCTCAGCGAACCCCAGCCAGTCCGCCGACAACCTCACAAAGTGGATCAGCAACTGCGCAGACGACCTCGCCCCACTGAGGACCCGGCCTAGCAGACCCGGCAGCAAGAAGGCCCCATGGTTCACCGACGAACTCAAGAGCTCCAAGAAGAACTGCCGAGCCCTCGAGAAAGCCTGGAGAAGGGAGCCAACACCGGACAACATGACCACCCTCAAGCTCGCCACCCGGAAGCACCATCAACTGATCCGCACCACCAAGAAAACAGCATTCAAGGACCGGCTGGACAACAACGCACACAACTGCAAGGAACTTTTCAACATCGTGAAAGAGCTCTCCAACCCCAACGCCGGAAACAACGACATCACCTCGTCGCAAGACCTCTGCAACTCCCTCGCCTCCTACTTCCACAACAAGATCGCTGACAAACACAACAGCTTCAGCCCACAAACAACGCTCCCAATGACCGCACCAACGCCCCCACCACCACCCTCAGCGCCTGGACCCATATCAACACAGAAGACACCATCTGCACGATGAACTCTATCCACTCCGGATCCCCCACCGACCCGTGCCCCCACCACGTCTTCAACAAGGCCGACACTGTCATCGCACCCCACCTGCGGGACATCATCAGCACCTCCTTGGACACCGCCACCTTCCCTGAGAGCTGGAAGCACGCCGAACTCAGTGCTCTACTAAAGAAACCAACAGCGGACCCCACCGGAATCAAGAATTACCGCCCCATCTCGCTCCTCCCGTTCCCAGCCAAAGTCATCGAGAAGACCGTCAACAAGCAGCTCGCCGCCTTCCTCGAGACAAATGGATCCCTTGACCCCTCACAGTCTGGCTTCCAAGCCAACCACAGCACCGAGACCGCCCTCATCGCTGCCACCGATGACATCCGAGCCCTGCTGCAAAACGGTGAAACAGCGGCCCTCATCCTCCTAGACCTCTCCGCGGCGTTCGACACTGTCTGCCACCGCACCCTAGTGCAGCGCCTCAGCAACATCGGAATCCAGGAGAAGGCACTGGAGTGGATCATCTCCTTCCTCGCTGGAAGAACACAGAGAGTCCACCTACCACCATTCAGATCTGCAGCCACGGAAGTCATCTGCGGCGTTCCTCAGGGCTCCTCGCTCAGCCCCACCCTCTTCAACGTCTACATGAGCCCCCTTGCGGCCATCGCACGCCAACACAACCTCAACATCATCTCCTACGCCGACGACACCCAGCTGATCCTCTCCCTGACCAACGACCCCGCCGCCGCCAGAACCAACCTCCACAAAGGGATGAAAGACGTAGCAGAGTGGATGACGACCAGCCGCCTGAAACTGAACTCAGACAAGACGGAAGTCCTCATCCTGGGCTCCTCACCCTCCGCCTGGGACGACTCCTAGTGGCCCCCCGCCCTGGGCACCGCACCCAAACCGACAGACCACGCACGCAACCTGGGCTTCATCCTGGACTCCTCCCTCTCCATGACCAGACAAGTCAACGCCGTCTCCGCGTCCTGTTTTAACATCCTGCGCATGCTACGGAAGATCTTCCGGTGGATCCCCACCGAGACCAGGAAGACGGTCACCCAGGCCCTCGTCACCAGCCGACTGGACTACGGCAACGCTTTCTACGCCGGAACCACCGCCAAGCTCCTGAAGAGACTCCAGCGGATCCAGAACGCCTCAGCCAGACTCATCCTCGACATCCCCCGGAGCAGCCACATCTCTGGACATCTGAGAGACCTGCACTGGCTCCCCGTCAACAAGAGAATCACCTTCCGTCTCCTCACCCACGCACACAAAGCCCTACACGACCAAGGCCCGAGCTACCTCAACAACCGCCTCAACTTCTACGCTCCCAAACGCCACCTCCGATCAACCAACCACGCCCTCGCCGCGTCCCCCGCATCCGAAGAGCAACAACAGGAGGAAGGCCCTTCTCCTACTTGGCCGCCAAGACCTGGAACACCCTCCCTCCCGACCTTCGCCTGACCCAAGACCACCTCTCCTTCAGGAAGAAACTCAAGACCTGGCTGTTCGAGCAGTAGCGGCACCCCCCCCCCAAGCGCCTTGAGACCCTCCGGGTAAGTAGTGCGCTCTATAAATGCCTTGATTGATTGATTGATTGATTGACTGTACCATCACACAAGAAGCACCCATCCGAGAGTGTTTTTCTGTGAGGTGCAACGAGAGCAGGATATATATATATATATATATATATATATATATATATATATATATATATATATATATATATATATATATATATATATATATATATATATATATATATGTATATATATAGTGATGTCATGAGTGATGTCACTGACCATGTCATGAGTGATGTAATATGTGATGTCATCAGCACTGCATTGCGGGCGCGCAAGTTATAGTTAGCTGAACTAACTCTAACGGGGAAATATCAATGGTGTTGTATGAGTGAAATGTCCAGCTAACTATAACATGTGTGAAACCTATGGTTTTTTCAGTGAATTTCTAAGGATTTTTAAATGCTAATTCCTAACTATAACGTGGCTGAAAACTATGCTTTTTTCAGTGAATATCTAAGGTTTTTTAAATGCTACTTCCTAACTATAACGTGACTGAAACTATGGTTTTTTCAGTGAATTTCAAAGGTTTTATAAATGATAATATTTAAATGTATTAATTGTTATATTTTTTTATACTGATTAACTACATTGTTTTAAAGTATTTCTTTTTAGATATTTTATTCTTGAAATTACATTACATATTTTTAATATTAATTGAAATAAAAATGTTTTAAAAATATTGAAATTGTAATATTTATTTATTTTATTTTATATATTTTTTCATTTATATACATTTTATATAGCAGGCAATGATATCGTCAGGAAGAAAATTCAAGTTACTGGTAAGTATGGTTAAAATTACTTTTCAGGATCAGTACTGGGTTGAAAGATGCAGCACTGAGCTCCCTCCTGATAAAAGGTGAGTAAATCGGAATTCGTACTTCGGCTGATTTAGAGGAATTTTTTTAGGTTCCAAACCTCCACACTTAGAAGAATTTCCAAGTGAAACCAGTCAATGTTAGCCCATGGAAGGACATTCAAGTTACTGTAAGTATGGTTAGAATTACTTTTCAGGATCAGTAGTGGGCTGAAAGATGCAGCACTGAGGTCTCTCCTGATAACAGGTGAGTAAATCGGAATTCGTAGTTCGACTGAATTTAGAGGAATTTTTTAAAGTTCCAAAACTCCACACTTCGAAGAATTTCCAAGTGAAACCAGTTAATGTTAGCCTATGGAAGGAAATTCACGTTACTGTAACTACGGTTAGAATTACTTTTCAGGATCAGAAGTGGGCTGAAAGATGCAGCACTGAGGTCTCTCCTAAAAAAGGGGAGTAAACGGAATTTGTGGTTCAGCTGATTTTAGAGGAATATTTGTACGTTTCAAAAATAGACACTTAAAAACTTATCTGGTTAAAAACACACAATAGATTCCTATGGAAGGAAATACAAGTTACTGGTAAATACACTTAGATGTACTTTTCAGGGTCCGTACTGGTCTCAAAGATGCAGCACTGACGTCTCTCGTGATAAGAGGTGAGTAAATCGGAATTTGTAGTTCGGCTGATTTTAGAGGAATATGTTTCTCAATAGTGAAGGAAGGGGGCGGGGCCTGAGGTGACATGTGTGCAAACACGCCCTGTGGCGCGTTTTAAGTTTGGGAATTAATTCCTCTTCAATCCTGCGGTTCCCTGTGAGCCAACTAGCCCACCAGGTACCTCCAGTATGCGCCGTGGTGCTGGCTTGCAGAGATGTGTTCCGAGGCCATGCCCCCTTTTTACAACACTCTGCAATGCAGCTCCGTGGCACTTACTGGAGGTACCTGTTGGGCTAGTTGGCCCCTAGGGGACCTCTGGATTGAAAAGGAATTAATTCCCCAACTTAAAACGCACCACAGGGCATGTTTGCACACATTTCACCTCAAGCCCCGCCCCCTACCTTCACCACTGTGCAAACACACCCCATAGCGCATTCTAAATTGGGGGATTAAGATTATGTTTAATATATAAATTGAGACCCAAACAGGTTTTTTTTTTTATTTAAAAGTCCCCGGGGCTGCAGGGGGCCGTGAGCCCCCCGCATGCATCATATTAAAGCCCCGGGGTGGCAGTCCCCGGGACTCAGGGGTCTTAGAGGCCCCCCATTATTGTACATTTAAGCCCCGGGGGTGGCGGTCCCCGGGGCTGCAGGGGGCCGTGTGCCCCCGCTATAATACATTTATGTTCTGGGGATGGCGGTCCCTGGGGCAGTGTGGGGGGGGATTGGGCCCACTCACACCTTTCTTTTATAAAGCCCCCGGAATTCGCGCTTTGTTTTTTTTGGGATCGGCAGAGTACGCGTACCCTGTGCACATCCTGCAATTTAAAAAAAATATATATATTTTGGCCTTGGGGGCCCTTATGGGACCCCCTAAGCAGGCCTAGGGGGTCAGGGTGTTTCTACCCTGCCCCCTTTTCTTATTTTTCGTGTTTCTTTTTCTGTTTTCTTGTGCCTCGGTTCTACCGAGGCACAAGATGGCTGCCAACACTTCCTGGTTTGGAGTGTTGACAGCCAATTAGCATAAAGCTCATGCTCAGGAGGATACGCGTACTGTACTTCGTCTATAGATATATCTATTATTTTACTTTTGATTTTCTCAAGAACTACTGCACGAATTTACACCATAATTTAACAACAGGCGTGACCTGTGAACCAAACTCTACCTTTTTGCCAAAGTTGGTGTAATTCCGTTCAGCAGTTCAGGCTGTAGCCGTGTCTAAAGGTCCCTATGGAAAATTGCATTGGAAAACCCCGTTTTGGGACCCCCCTTTTTCTCAGCCCCCGCTTGATGAATCACGCGAAACTTTCGGTATAGGTGCGGCTCGGAGCATCCCATCTTCTTGGAGAACTTCGCGAAGATTCGTCGACCGGCGCCAAAGTTATTCTAAATAGAATGTTGCGGATTTCCTATGGAAGCTAGGTCCTAACTATAACTACCTACTGGCTACTGCCAGTAGGATATATATATATGATCAAGACCCAGTGGGGGTCCATTCGCGTCATGGCGGACTGGCTGGCCGGTGATTTGGAAAAATAAATATTTGATTGGCACAAGAGATGTGGGTTCACTTTTCGTTTCTGGTATAAAAATCGGCCTTTGAAAGTGACAATTCTTATAATATATATTTATATATACATACATATATGAATACCCCCCCCCCCCACAGGAGACTGTGCTTATTTTTTTATTATTTTGCCACAGATCCTCTGCGATTTTAAGGCAAAATTAACAACAACAAAAACACTTTTGGCCCCTGGTGGTGTCCCTGTGGGACCCCACCACCAAGCCTAGGGGGCAGGGTATTGCTACCCTACCCCTTGTGTCGATTCAATGCATTATATGGAGATTTGGACCAAGTCTTGAATCCCAAGATGGCTGCTAGCACTTCCTAGTCGAAGTGATGGCATTCAATTAGATGTCAGCATGATATCTGTCAGATCCATAGACCATCCGATTCCCTAGATATACATACATCTTTTTCCTTTAATAACTCCAAAACTACGGAATGAATTTATACCAAATTAAAATAGAGACCTTTCTGGACAAAGATCTAGCTTTCTGCCAAATTTGGTGTAAATCCATTCAGCGCTTCAGGCTGTAGTTGTGTCTAGAATCCCTATAGGAAATTGTATGGGGGAAAAGCAATTTAGGACAACCCTTTTTTTTGGCCCCCCGCATAACAAATCACCCTGAAACTTTCAAGACAGCAACTGAAGTGAGTGGAAAACTAGTTTTGAAAATTTCATGAAGAGTCATCTAACGGCCTCAAACCTATTAGCAAAATAAAAAAAGATTTTCCTATGGAGACTGGGTCCTAACTGTAGTGTTGTGCAAGTTAGCAATCATGAAACTACTTTGTCTCCTGTTGGACTCTGTAGAACTGTGATGTAAGTGTTAGCACGTACTAAAGTGAATGCAGGTTTAGATTGTTGAGTTTGCAGTTATACACAGACAAATGTTTGTTATACTAAGTTCGTTGTGTGGTATAGTCATTAGCGGGACACAGGCTGGGAACGACTCTACAACTGGTGACGAGATAGGGGATAAGTAACCCAAAGATCGACAGTGTGCTGCCAGAGATTTTACTGCGGTCCAGCAAACTGCTTAGCATGCCACATGTGCCTCAATTGAATTGTAAAATCAACATTTGAAAATAATGTCAGCGTCATTGAGAAGTCTTCACATTGTTGGCGAAGAACCTCCTGGAAATGGAAGGCTGTGAAGTGAAGTACAACGCTACTAAGCAATTTAATGCTATACATCATATGGAGTGATAACGTTAAATGAGGTTTCTGGTTGTCAGAGTATGCATTGTGTACAAGCTGGAACCATCACTCCAGTCAGAAAAAGTTAGAGACACTAAAAAATAACCTGTGTTTGCCATCTGGGAGCTTGGCACAAGCAGGTAGGTTTATCTACAGAGACAATGTGTAAAATATGTGTGCAACACACAAATGCAGACACTAATGAAAACACCACAAAAAATAACTCAACCAGGGTTAGAAAAATAAATTATATTTTTATGAGTAAAACAAGACCTAAATGACAAAAATCCAATAATTAGAACCTTGGTGATGAATTTATAAAAATAAATAAAAAAGTAATGCAGAAGAAGCAAATAGCTCTTAGGGGTTACTTGAGGCCAGGCTGAACCATGGTGAATCTAAACTTCAGGCCGAAGGTAGGTGAAGGCGGGCATGCCGGCCAAGGTACTCATGCAGGTACCGCTGAAAAAGTATCTTGGATGGAGCAAGCTTTAACATCAGAAAGCTTGGTTAACAAAGCCCTTTATGATGCAGGCACTTTTCTTCACCGATCTGCACTGTCCATCGAAGTGATCTCATCGATAATCTCCTGCGTCAGTGTCGAAGGTCAATGCATTGGTTCTGATCGGCGCAAAGTTATCACTGCATCTAGTTTGAGGGTTCTGAAAAATAGAAGTCACCTTTCAAGGGACCAGGACTGGATTTACCCCAACTGACAGGGCAGGACCCACAGATGGCAGAGTCCAGGTGTTGTTCCATAGTTGAAGCAAGTGTTTGAGGGCCCTGAAAATTTAGTACAAATGGCAAGCCAGCACGCCCTTGGAGTAACTCTGGATTCAAGTGAGCTGGATCTAGTCCTTGTCCTCAGTGGGACAGAGGCAGCGGGGCAACAAAGAAATGCAGAAAAGTAGTTCTTCCAGAGAAGACATCAAGCAGAGTGGCAATCCTTGTACCACAGCCTTCTTTAGTCTTGGCAGAGTTCTTCACAGGTCCAGTTGTGTACTGTCTTGGTAGGGTCAGAGATCCAGTACTTATATCTAGTCGTGCCTTTGAAGTAGGGGTGCTTTAGAGCAGACCTTCGAAGTGCACATGTCCCCTTTTTCCCAGTCCTAGCTCCAGACTATCACTAGGGGGCAATCAGCCCTTTGAGTGGGAAACTGGACTTTGCCTATTCATGTGTAAGAGTCAGCTCCCCTCTCTCTTCCTGCCCAGGAAGAGCTATCAGAATGTAGATGAATGCAGATGACTTCTCTGTTACACCATCCCTTCCTGTGTTTGTGGCTGTCTAGAAGGAATGCATGAAGTGTAGCTGTTACCTGTGTATTGGAGACAGGCTGCAAGGCACAAAGAGCAGTAAGAGCAGAACAATTCCCACTTTCTAAAAGTGGCTTTATCAGTCATCTGTGAAGCATCAGAAGAGCACCCGTCTTTGGCCACTGCCAATAGCCTTGTTGCACATTTCATGAGCATTTCTAAGAAAGATGTTCAGTGTGTATATTGGAAAAGCTTAGCTGTAAAACTGACTTGAATTCTATTCTTCAAGCTTACTCTTCAACCCCTCACTCGACCACAGGTGAAAGCCCTGTAACCTTGATGTCTAGGAGGGCCTTGACAACCAAGTTAACCTCAAGGGAAAAGAAGGCCTATACAGACAAGTACCAACATGGAAAAGACATTATTTTCACTAGGGAAAATCAAGCGCTTGTGCATCAGTCTAGAAGATGGAAATCTAATGCTACCTTCGATGCAGGGCCATTTTTATGTTGTGACCAGGAGAGGACACATGGTGACTGCCCAACGTCCTGTGAAGGCCATTACATGAGATTTCTGACATGTTGTTCATTTCTGGTCAGGCACTGATGTCAATGTGGAAACTGAGTCTGAAAGGACAATTGAAGACTGTTGTTGCAACTACATCATCAGTGCAGATCATAGACACTGCTGCTGCCTGTCCCCAGTTTCCAACTGCATGATCAGGACATGTGATCAGAGTACCATAAAGACTTATCGAAGAGCTATAATTGTAGACATATTTGTCATTAGTGTGTACCAAGCTGGGCTGGATGCTACACTAACTATAACTAATTACTGGAGACCACCAGTGGTAATATATATATCAGGATGTGGTTGTTAAAAAGTCTGACAAATGGGGCAATCTTGTTTTGTGGCCGAGAAAAGATTATGTTACAGAGGCACACAGGCAGCTCAGTGATGTGAGCTGCTATATTAAATCAAGTGCCAAAGAGTATGATAAAGCAAAGATTACATTGCAGAAACATCTTGCATTATGGAAAAGACAGGGCCTTATCTCTACGGAGGAGCATAGGTTTAAGTATAATGAGTTTCCGGTACTGCCCATTCTATATCTTATACCAAAATTACATAAAAATGTTTTTCCAATACCAGGGAGACCAATTATTTCCGCTATCAACAGTCTGGGGGGAACATGTAGGCCAGTATATAGATTTTTTCCTACAGATCTTGGTAATGGAGTTGCCTAGCTATGTTAAGGATACAGGTGACTTCCTACAGAAAATTGATAAATTAAAGTGGACAGATGATATATTTCTCATTACTCTCGATATAGAAGCTCTATATACGAGTATAGATCACTTGCAAGGTATAACATCGGTCAAGCATTTTTGGGAATCTAGATCCAGTACTTTGTATGAACACAATAAGGTCATTATAGAGCTCATTAGTTGGTGCCTGCACAATAACTATTTTCTGTTTAATAAAGATATTTACAAACAAGTGAGGGGTGTGGCGATGAGGGCCTGCTTCTCCCCCAGTTATGCATGCTTGCATGTTGGCTGATGAGAGGAGCGGGTCCTCAAAACCACCCATCAGGCGGTCTATGATGCACACATTGTGTCGTACTTGAGATACATAGAAGATGTGTTTATTTTGTGGAGGGGGACAAAAGAGGAAGCTTGTAGCTGGATCACTGACATAATATAGAATGCCAAAATATCGACCTACCAAAATATCGAGGTGCTTTAAATTAATTAAAAATTAATTAAATAATAAATATAATGAACTTAAACATACTTAAAATACTTAACCTTAAAATTAATAAATAATTAATGTAAGTAAAAAAAAACATACAAATTGATTTGTTATTACATGTATATATATATATATATATATATATATATATATATATATATATATATATATATATATATATATAAAACATAATATTAATTAAAAAATTACAATATTTTTACCGTAGGATAGCGGAAAGGGTAAAATGTACTATTACCACTCCAGTGAGTGCAACAGTAGGAAAAGCGTTGGATAGCGTAGGGGTAAAAATTACTATTCCCACTCCAGAGAGTGCAACAGTAGGGAAAGCGCTGGATAGCGTAGGGGTAAATATTACTATTCCCACTCCACAGAGTGCAACAGTTGGGAAAGCGTTGGATAGCGTAGGTAAAAGGTAGGTAAAAATTACTATTCCCACTCCAGAGAGTGCAACAGTAGGGAAAGCGTTGGATAGCGTAGGGGTAAAAATGACTATTCCCACTCCAGAGAGTGCAACAGTAGGGAAAGCGTTGGATAGCATAGGGGTGAAAATTACTATTCCCACTCCAGAGAGTGCAACAGTAGGGAAAGCGTTGGATAGCGTAGAGGTAAACATTACTATTCCCACTCCAGAGAGTGCAACGGTAGGGAAAGCGCAGGATAGCGTAGGGGTAAAAATTACTATTCCCACTCCAGAGAGTGCAACAGTAGGGAAAGCGTTGAATAGCATAGAGGTAAAAATTACTATTCCCACTCTAGAGAGCGCAATAGTAGGGAAAGCATTGGATAGCGTAGGGGTAAAAATTACTATTCCAACTCCAGAGAGTGCAACAGTAGGGAAAGCGCTGGATAGCATAGGGGTAAAAATTACTATTCCCACTCCAGAGAGTACAACAGTAGGGAAAGCGCTGGATAGCGTAGGGGTAAAAATTACCATTCCCACTCCAGAGAGTGCAACAGTAGGGAAAGGGTTGGATAGCGTAGAGGTAAAAATTACTATTCCCACTCCAGAGAGTGCAACAGTAGGGAAAGCGTTGGATAGCGTAGGGGTAAAAATTACTATTCCAACTCCAGTGAGTGCAACAGTAGGGAAAGCGCTGGATAGAGTAGGGGTAAAAATTAATATTCCCACTCCAGTGAGTGCAACAGTAGGGAAAGCGTTGGATAGCGTAGGGGTAAAAATTACTATTCCCACTCCAGAGAGTGCAAAAGTAGGGAAAGCGCTGGATAGCGTAGGGGTAAAAATTACTATTCCCACTCCACAGAGTGCAACAGTTGGGAAAGCGTTGGATAGCGTAGGGGTAAAAATTACTATTCCCACTCCAGTGAGTGCAACAGTAGGAAAAGTAAATAGTTGATATATAAATAAAAATAAAATAAATAATAATACCAATTACAAATTAATTAAAATACTTAACACTTTTATATAATATAATAATGAATCAATTAAAAATGCAAATAAAATTAAGGAATAAAAATAATTACCTACTAATACAAATTATTTACCAATTAACAATAAATTAATTAACAATTAGAAAATATTGTAAAATTTGATAAAATGAAAAAAATAATGTACAAATAGAATTACTTACAAATAAATTACTCCCCACTCTATTCCCATATAAACCCACAACCAACTACATAAACTAAATTAATAGAATTAACATAATTATCAATTAATAAATTAATTAAAATTAATTTCCCATTATATTTTAATTAATTACCAATTAATAATTAATTAACTAATATTTCACAATAAATAGAAATAAATAAATTAACATTTTTAATTATTTATAATTAAATAACTTCCCACCCTATTCCCCTATAAACCACAACCCGCTACTGAAAATAAATTACTACAATTAACATATTTATCAATTATTCTATTAATCTTAATTAATTACCAATTATATTTCTCATTAATGACCAATTAATAATTAATTAATATTTAATTCAAAATAATACCAATAAATAAATTAACATATTTAATTAATTATAATTAAATTACTTCCCACCCTATTCCCATACAAACCCACAACCCACTACAGAAAATAAATTACTAAAATTATCATATTTATCAATTATTCAATTAATTAAAAATAATTACCAATTATATTTTAAGTAATTACCAATTAATAAATAATTAACAATTAATTCAAAATAAATACCAAATAATAAATTAACATATTTAATTAATTATAATTAAATTACTTCCCACCCTTTTCCCCTATAAACGCACAACCCGCTACAGAAAATAAATTACTAAAATTAACATAATTATCAATTGAGCAATTATTTAAAAATAATTACCAATTATATTTTAAGTAATTACCAATTAATTAACAATTAATTCAGAATAAATACCAATAAATAAATTAACCTATTCCCCTATAAATCCACAACCGGCTAGAGAATTATATTACGCAAAAATGAAGTACCATAAAAATAATTGATTAATATAAATAATAAAATAAATATACACTTTTCAAACATATACTAACATAAAAAACACTTTAAAAATTGATATGAACTTACTTACCTCAAATTCAATATTTTTGTATTCTATATTCTGTCCATTCTATATTTTTGTAGTCTATATTCTGTCCATTCTATATTTTTGTAGTCTATATTCTGTCCAGTCGATATTCTGTCCATTCTATATTTTGTAATCGATATTAATGCAAATCGATAATAAAAACTCGATATTTTGACTGTATACCCTTGTAGCTTCATAGAAGAGATTAATAATAATACCTTTAATCTCAAATTCATTTCCCATATCCACAAAAGCGAAATGGAATTTTTTGACGTAAGGCTTTATGTCAAAAATGACAAAATGTAAAGTACCCTATATAGGAAACCGACCTCAGGAAACATTACCTTACACGCAACCAGCTCGCATCCAAAACACCTCAGTGCAAGTATTCCCTACGGAGAAATCCAAAGGTTGAAACGCATATGTAGCAATGAGGAGGACTTTATTAATTGTCAATCTGAGCTGGTGGGCAGAGGATACTCATAAAAAATTCTTGAGGATGCAATAGAGAAGGCGAAATCAAGATCAAGAAGTAGCCTCTTTGAGCAACAACTAGATACATCACGAGTCCCTGATACGGTAGCTGCTTATAAAATCAAAAACACTCCCAGACTGATTACTACATACAACAGGGAGGAGCGTAAGGTAAGATCTATAATTAACAAACACTGGCCTATAGTACTTACTGACAACATCTTTCGTGATAGGCTAGTTGAGAAACCTATTATTACTTTTAGAAGGAGCAGCACTATGGGCTCGGTTCCAGATAGGGTATCGCCAGAATTAAAGAAAGTTACAACCTGGTTACAACCTATTAAAGGGTTTAAAAAATGTACAACATGCCGAGCATGTAAATTTGGATGTAACAAGTCTGAATACTCCACTCCGTTCAGTGTAATCTCAGTGTCGATTCAAGGGACATACAGTTGCAAAACCGAATATGCTGTATATGTCCTGACGTGCACTTGTGGGCTTAACTACATTGGTAGTACAATGCTACAGGTGCATGTCAGGATTTTGCAGCATATAAGAGCCATTCTCCACAGTGATGCAGCTTATCCTGTGGCTCGACATTTTAAATGAACTCATGCTAACGATATCAATTGCCTATCTTACTATGTAATTGACGCTGTGGCCAAATCAAGAAGGGGTGGCAACAAAGAACGCCAGTTAAGGCAGTTGGAAACCAAACATATCTTAGAGTTCGATTGTAAATGGCCTAACGGTTTGAACACAACAGATGATATGCTTGATTTTTTATAAATGAATAATAATTTTTAAATGCAAATATCTCTGTTATTGTATGATTAGGCAGCATTGTAAATAATAAATAAGGAATGGCTCTGATGAATTGTATGAATTTTTGGTTTTCTAACAATGTATAGTGTTCTCTTTCCCTCTAGATCTGGTTTTAATTGAACTAGTTTCTTTTTAATGCAGGGATGTATATTTTTATACATGATTTTTAAGAGTATTGTGTCCCTTGTTGACATTTTACTTAAAGAAAGATATTTTAGAAATGTATACCACCATCAATAGAACAATAACACCAGATCTTGAATTGTTTATATGTCGTCTATTTTAGCACTTTATATTTATACTTGCACTATTTTGCACAGTACACACTTGTTTTGCACTAAAAAAAGAAAAAAACAAAGTAAAAATAAAAAAAAATTGAAATAAGATATGCAGGTTTTGCATATGATTAAACATGGATTTATCCAGTTATATATCTTTGTACAGAAAGGACTACATGTAACAGGCGCAGGTTGGATTTATCCAACATGAAATGTTAAGTTGCAAAACAAAGATAAAATAGCGTTTTTGCACATTACATGTTTTTATTTATATTTACATGTACATGAAATAATAATGTGCAGAATCATTTGAACATGCCTGTATAACACGTTTGTTGTTTATAGAGTAACAAACGTTGAACATATAGTCTTTTGTTTATGCACACTATCTTGTGACCTGTGACGTCAATCAAAGGGTGTGGCTACTTTTAACTTGGCGTATGCACAGATTTGCACGTGAACAAGGCTTCACTTCAGGGCTTGAAACGCGTTGTGTGTTTGGGTAGTTAAATAAAAAGAAGATTTCTTTCCCAGAAACTGTGTGGTCTGTGTCTCTTTACTCGCCAAACCGCCCTCGGCGGGATTTTGGAAGTGGTTAGATTGTTGAGGATATATATATTCACTGCAACTCACTAGAGCAATACTTGGGACCACAAAGACCATCAGGCTATGGGTGTAGCCACGCCCTTGAAGGCGGAGAATACTCATCAGTTGTGGTGCCGATAAATCGCCGTGTGTTTCCCCCTTAGTCTTTCTGTCTTTGAAGAAGTGGTATCAACCACGAAACGCGTCGGCCTTTGGACTTATACTTGGGGAAGCATGGCTGTTTTTCTTCACTCTTGAAAACCCTCATTAAAGAATGTTGGCGATTGAACATCCTATTGTGAGGCTCCTCATTGAAAAGGCAACCTTGGTGGATGTATTTGTGGTGTGCCTTGGCCGCTGAGTAAGCCCCGGTGCTTGTGAGCACTATCAGGCGCTGCGGCGACAGGGACAGGAGCCTTTTGATGGGGGCAAAGTGTATCAGTGAGGACTGGAGCTGTGTCCCACCGCCCACTGTGGTATGTGATTGAATTGAACGGGGGAAATTTCACGGCAACTCACTAGAGCAATACTTGGGACCACAAAGACCATCAGGCTATGGGTGTAGCCACGCCCTTGGAGGCGGAGCCTACTCATCAGGTGTGGTGCTGATAAATCGCCGTGTGTTTCCCCCTTAGTCTTCCTGCCTTTGAAGAAGTGATATCAACCATGAAACGCATCGGCCTTTGGACTTATACTTGGGGAGGCATGGCTGTTTTTCCTCACTCTTGAAAACCCCCATTAAAGAATGTTGGCGATTGAACATCCTGTTGTAAGGCTCCTCAATGAAAAGGCAACCTTGTTGGATGTATTTGCGGCATCCCTTGGCCGCTGAATAAGCCCCAGTGCTCGTGAGCACTCCTGCAACGACGCTATCAGGCAGCGCGGCGACAGGGACAGGAGCCTTTTGATGGGGGCAAGGTGTATCAGTGAGGACTGGAGCTGTGTCCCACTGCCCACTGTGGTGTGTGATTGAATTGAACGGGGGACATTTCACGGCAACTCATTAGAGCAATACTTGGGACCACAAAGACCATCAGGCTATGGGTGTAGCTACGCCCTTGGAGGTGGAGCCTACTCATCAGGTGTGGTGCCGATAAATCACCGTGTGTTTCCCCCTTAGTCATCCTGCCTCTGAAGAAGTGGTATCAACCACGAAACGCGTCGGCCTTTGGACTTATACTTGGGGAGGCATGGCTGTTTTTCCTCACTCTTGAAAACCCCCATTAAAGAATGTTGGCGATTGAACATCCTGTTGTGAGGCTCCTCATTGAAAAGGCAACCTTTTTGGATGTATTTGCGGCGTGCCTTGGCCACTGAGTAAGCCCCTGTGCTCGTGAGCACTCCTGCAAGGACGCTATCAGGGGCCACGGCGACAGGGACAGGAGCCTGTTGATGGAGGCAAAGTGTATCAATGAGGACTGGAGCTGTGTCCCACCGCCACTGTGTTATGTGATTGAATTGAACAGGGGAAATTTCACGGCAACTCACTAGAGCAGTACTTGGGACCACAAAGACCATCAGGCTACGGGTGTAGCCACGCCCTTGGAGGCGGAGCCTACTCATCAGGTGTGGTGCCGATAAATCGCTGTGTGTTTACCCCTTAGTCTTCCTGCCTTTGAAGAAGTGGTATCAACTACGAAACGCGTCGGCCTTTGGACTTATACTTGGGGAGGCATGGCTTTTTTTCCTCACTCTTGAAAACCCCCATTAAAGAATGTTGGCGATTGAACTTCCTGTTGAGAGGCTCCTCATTGAAAAGGCAACCTTGTTGGATATATAACCTATAAATTTGGGGTACTATACCCGAATCTACCCTGTTATTCTCTCCTACTTTCTCTCCTCCCCTCCTATGTCTTTCTGTTATTTTCATTGCTTTAAATTTCTCTCTCTCAATCTTTCTTTCATATCCCTTCTCCACTTTGTTAAATTGGGTACTATACCATTATGCCAGCTACCGCTTTAAGTTGTTATTTTTCACAATGAGCATGTACTGACACCAAACACCCAGAAGATGTGCACTTAATTTACGTTTTATTTATAAATTGCACCGTCATGAGCTCTGTGTGAATGTTGTAAACACAGAGTCTCTCTTCCTTTGTTATTATTTTCTCTACTATATCAACTAACAAATGAATGTGGTGGTCATGTGACCAAGAGCCCGTGAGCTCGAAACGCATCTGTTTGTGCCCGATTAAAATATTCTAATCGTACCTGGCTGGTGTGGCTCGTCGTCCTTTCAGGGAAGTGAAGAGGATTCTGTGGATTTGCCTGAGCGGTGGTGCCCGCTCGAGTGACGAGCCCCGGCCCGACTTTGGAAGGGTGGAGAGCTGCACTGTGTTTGTAAAGTGATGTGGAGTCAGGAAATCTCCACCCGCCGGCTGCCTGAAGTCTCTACGCGGTATAAGTCTCTCCGTCACGATCGAGGTAGAACTCTATGCTGCACCGAACTGCGGATGGTGAGAGGGGAAATCAGCAGTAGAACGGCAGCAAGGGCACGCACGACAATCTCTGTCGGTAGCGCAACCAGGTACGAACACGGTAGGATGACCGAACTGCATTTCGGGCAATTGAGTTCTTGAAGAGGGGGGGAAGCCTCGGCAGAGAGCATTTTCAAGAAACAGAAAGGGCCCGATGGAGTCGGAGCAAATGGGTCCGGAGACAAAACACCCCCCGGTGTGACATCACTAAAACACAAAGGACACTCATTGGAGAGATTGCGGAAGAAAGAGCTCAGCCGCTGGTGGGAAGCAACATCTCTGCAGAATTACATAGAGATGGACCATGTCCCCCGAGGCTTGCACATTTTTATTGTCCCGACGCTCAATAAACCCAAACCGGAGGTTTTGAAAGCATGGCGTGAAAATACCAACGCCTGCTCCAAAGTCATGATGCAGATCCTGGTAAAGAACGCATGGGAGGAGCATGAACACCTATTGAAGGAAATCCAAATGCTCCTAGATGACCTGGCAAAAGAAACCGACCAGACTCAAGTAGCAAAGACTTTGGCAAGTGTGGATGATAAAGTAAAAAAGTTTGAAAAGGACTTAATCGCTAGGAAGCAGCGCAAGTTTGAGCGCGACAAACACGATTACAAGTTGGGTAGAATTTTGAAATTTGCGAGGAAATTCGATAAACTGCGCTCCTCGCTTTTGAAGGATAAAGCACTGGGAATGGCGGATAAGGACAGGTGGCAATCGGGTACAAGCTTGAGTTCTGACGCAAGCTTAATGGATGGGAATGCGCAGTGCAGTTCTGATGTAACCGTTTTTTCTGCCGAAATGCGCCTCGTGATGGAGGCCAACGAACAGTCAATAAGAGGAGGAACCCGATACCAAGGGAGAGGAGGCAAGGTAAAGCCAAAAAACGACGGCAGCGGCGCAGCAAGCTCAGACAATACTGGAGTGGGAAACAGAAGCCAGATGCAGAAGAACAAATAATGGATACACGAACCACGGAATTAACGGGTAATGAATCTATCGAATAGACAATTATCTGAGAGTGAAGAAAAGGTCTTGAGATTAGGACTGACATTTTGCCCTGACCTGCAATTTGACTATACTCAGACACGTATAGACATGTATATGTTTCTTAGGAAGCTAAAATTGCATAAAATCCATACCAATAGGAAACTTGACCGACAATTGTCTGACAGTAATAGTATAACATCGGATCAGGACAATGAACTGCAAAATATTTTAGATATTCTACATGATGAGGGTGAGGTAGAACTGACACAACCACAAACACCTGCTACCCAAGACAATAGCCAACTTACTCTTGCACCTGATAACTTAACCTATGTAACCAATGCTAACACCGTGATCACACCTTTTAGACCTAAATCTAGATATAGACCTCAGCTACCAAGGGACAATATAGATCTGATCCATGACCTGGTTAACAATGACATGCTTAAACTTCTTAACAGACCCCTAGATAAACAAAATATAACACCAGAAATGAGGGCGGCACTGATGGAATTAAAAAATTATGACTCGATCATCATAAAGCCATCCGACAAGGGCGGAAACGTAGTTTTGCGGGCTAAGAAGATGTACATCAACGAAGCAATGAGACAGTTATCTGACACCACATGCTACACCAAAGTGGACAACACATATTTAACCAAACTACAGAGCAGAGTACACCAGCACATACAAGGGTGGGCTAGTGATAAACTGTTAAATTGGGATGATTTCAAGTTTCTTATCAATGACAATCCTACTACACCCACATTCTACCTTCAACCAAAGGTACATAAGAACCAGACACAACCTCCAGGAAGGCCAATAGTGTCGTCTATCAACAGCCTATTAGAAAATGTCTCTCATTACGTGGACTACTTCCTCAAAAACGATGTAAAAGATCTCACATCACACATAGAGGACACCAAGGATTTCTTACAGAAAGTAGAGAACATCAATTGGGAGTCTCACTTTTGGCTGGTGTGTTTAGATGTTGAGAGCTTATACACATCCATTCAACACAGGGATGGATTGAGGGCATGTGAATATTTTCTAACAACTAGAAGTAGACACCTTGAAGCACACTCTAAAATGTTACTCCAAATGATAGAACTATGCTTGTAGGAAAATGTTTTTCTATTTAACGGGGTACTGTACAAACAAATCCAGGGCACATCGATGGGCACCTGCTTTGCCCCCAGCTACGCCAATATATTGGTAGGCTGGTGGGAGCAGCAGGTGCTCAGGAATGATGCCCTGGAACACTGGACCACCTGCGTGAATGTTTGGCTCCGCTACATAGACAATGTCTTTTTTGTATGGGAGGGGAGAGAACAAGAGCTGATTAAGTTCGTAGATGCTCTCAACTTGAACTGTTTGAACCTGAGATTTACCATGCAGCACAGTCAGAAGACCGTTGACTTCCTGGATATAAAACTCAAAATCGTTGAGAATAAAATTGAGACAGAAATTTTCAGGAAAGAAACGGCCGGGAATTCTGTACTCCACTCAACAAGCTGTCACCCCCCCCCCCCCAGTTTTAGATGGGCAATTCCTTTTGTCGAGTTTCTATGCACCAAGAGAAACTGCAGTACCAAAGAGACATTCACCAAACACAAAGAATCAATGCATAAAAGGTTCGCTGTGAGAGGCTACCAGCCTAACATGCTCAAGAAAGGAGAAGAGAGGGTGGCCCAAATTGATCGAAAAAATGCACTATTCAAAATGCCTAAAAACACACTAATGACATCAAACGCCCCCATAAGACTAATAACAACTTACAACACCCAATCCCCTGAGTTCAGCCGAATTGTGAGAAAGAGATGAGATATCCTTTTACAGGACAAAGCCCTCAAGGAACGACTAGGTCCACATCCATCAATAGCCTACAGAAAGGGCAAATCTATCAAGGACCTGATAGTTTACAGTCACTTGGAGAAGAAGAAAGTATGGCTTGCAGGGAAGGGAGGATTTTTTAAGTGTGGAAAATCCAAGGCTTGCAGTCATAGCTCCAACGTGAGAAGAGGTGGAAAATCAATAAGAACATCCAATGCACCACAGACCATATAGTTTATGTAGTGACCTGCCCTTGCGGCAAATGGTACATTGGTTCAACCACCTTTCCCGTCAAAAAGCAAATTCTTGAGCATTGGCGTGCAATCACGAACAAGGATTTTTCCTACAGCACAGCTAAACACTTTCACAAACATCATGATGGGGATTGGACCAAGGCCAAGTTTTTTGCCCTTGACTCGATGCCTAAACACGTGAGAGGAGGAGACCGTCTAACAGCATTGCGCAGGGCAGAATCCAGGTTCATTCTACAGGCAGGCTGCATCGCACCTTTTGGGATGAACATTGATGAGGAAATGTATGTACATTTATAAACAATCTGACCAAGACCTTCCATACCCCCTTCTTGATACTCAGATTCCATGACAATCTGATTTTTAATTGTTAACTATCAATTTTTGTTGAATTTTTTGTGTTTTTATTGGTGTACTATGAGGCTTGGTAACTAGGGAAGATGATGAAATTATGGAAACTAATAATGTTAGTATAGAATGAGACACGATGTAACTGTCAACCAGTATTATCTTCTTGTATTTATGAAGTTAATCACCACTCTCTCCCTTTCATCTTTATAGAAACTGTGCTGTTGTGGAAGGAATAAAACAAACCACAGATAGAAGATAGTGTTACGAGCATGACTACTCCACGAAAAATTACAACTTACTTATAAGAGCACGGGGTAGCATTTAGAATAATTTGAAATGGAATTAGAGGGTGGACTTATAAGACCTTTAGACTGTTTATTCATTTTGATCTTATAGATGGTATGACTACTTAGAAATAGTGGGAATAGATATATGGACGTGGGGTGAGGACCTATAGTATGAATGGATCATAAATATAATCCATCGACGATGAGATATAACCTATAAATTTGGGGTACTATACGCGAATCTACCCTGTTATTCTCTCCTACTTTCTCTCCTCCCCTCCTATGTCTTTCTGTTATTTTCATTGCTATAATTTCTCTCTCTCAATCTTTCTTTCATGTCCCTTCTCCACTTTGTTAAATTGGGTACTATACCATTATGCAAGTTACTGCTTTAAATTGTTATTTTTCACAATGAGCATGTACTGCCACCAAACACCCGGAAGATGTGCACTTAATTTACGTTTTATTTATAAATGCACCGTCATGAGCTCTGTGTGAATGTTGTAAACACAGAGTCTCTCTTCCTTTGTTATTATTTTCTCTACTATATCAACTAACGAATGAATGTGGTGGTCATGTGACCAAGAGCCCGTGAGCTCGAAACGCGTCTGTTTGTGCCCGATTAAAATATTCTAATCGTACCTGGCTGGTGTGGCTTGTCGTCCTTTCAGGGAAGTGAAGAGGATTCTGTGGATATATATATAGATCGGTAGTGACGAGACGCATACTACTTTAATTTGAAAATTAACAGCTGCTGGGATGTCGGAAGACATGCTGAAAGATCGTGAGGCACAAGCGGTTGAAATATTCGATGACGCAGTAACACCGCCAATGAACAACAAATCCCAAAATGCATCTGGGGCATCTGGTACAAGATGCGAAACACTGAAAGAGAAAGTTCGGACATTGGAAAAGTTGTGTAAGCAGGAACAAAGCAAATGGTGGGAGGGGAGATCGTTACAACGCTATTTAGATGTAAATCGGGTGCCGAGGGGCTTACGCTTTCTCTTAGCACCAAGTTACGAGACACCCGACCCCAATATGCTTAAAGAATGGGCAGAGATTAATCTGGAGTCATCACGGAGGCTGATGGTAATTCTGGTAAAATACGCGGAAACAGACCGCGAAAAGTTACAACAGAAGATTGATGAACTGAATGAGGAAATAAAAACTATGGGACAAACAGAAGAAGAAATAAAACTGAAAAAGACATGACAAGCCGTCTCCAGAAAGAAGAGGATAAAATCCGGGAACGGAAGACATACAAGTACCACAGAGACAAAAATGATTACGAATGCGGTAGGATTTTCACTTTCGATAAAAAATATGAGAATATGAAAATTTTAAAATTCAGTGGCATAAAAAATGTAAATAAGGATAGTCAACAAAATATTCATGGCGGATCATCCACATCAAGCCTTAGCTCTGCAATAGAGAGTGAGTCTGAAGACGCAAGAGCAGGGCGAGTACCAACAACTATCTCCCTAGTTGAAGAGTTGGATTTTTTGGTGGAGGAACAAAAGCAAACCCTCCAGCCAAAGCGACAAACAACAAAAGCACTGGCAAAATCAAAAGCTGTACCCGCAATAGCAGAGAAAGGAGACGGGCAAGGAAAAGGAGAGCCGGTCAGGAGATATCAAACACGCAGGTGGAATCGCAAATAAACAAAGATAATGAAACCAGGGCAGATAAGACCAACAATATAACTGTAACTAACCTTTCTGACATAACCTTAAATACAGCAGAGTTATAGCTATTATCCATGGGACTATCCTTTGCACCTGAAAGTACCTTCGACTATGCGTCCACTCGAATGGATGTCTACAAGGGAATTAGGAAATTGAAATTAAGAAAACATCATTTGCTCAAAGGTGAAACGGAGAGGCCTACACTGGAAATGTCAATGATTGATAGTCAAGAACAGAGAGAACAAATGTTCAACACCCAGGAGAGAATATTAATTGAAGATCTAGCTAATATGGCATCCACACAAACACAGAGCAATATGACAGAAGTTGAAAGTGAAATAACAACAGCGATTGAAAACATTGAAACTTGCACTACCAAATTCAAACCTCGGTCTAAATTTGTCCCTATTATGCCACGAGATGGAACAGACATTTACCATGAACAAATCACGAAGGAACTTAAAGAGTTGAATATCGCCATTCATAAACCCAAAAACAGAAAGAAAAGAAAGTTGGAAATCAGGTACAATCAATTGATGAGCAAATTATCCAAAAATAGACAAATTGTGATACGCAATGCTGATAAAGGCTGCAATTTGGTACTCTGGAAAAAATCTGAATATCTGCTAGAGGCCCAAAATCAGCTAATGGACAAAGACTGTTATTGTCGATGTGATCATAGTATACTGAAAAGCACACATGAAAAACTATATACTAAACTGTTAGCCTGAAAAAGCTTGGGGCTTATAAATAAAGAGGAATTTTTATTTTTGAAGAACGATAAACCGATGACACCAGTGTTGTACTTCATACCAAAGCTCCATTAAAACCCACAAAAACCACAGCGCGACTGATTATATCGGCAATAAACAGTCTAACGGAACATATATCCCATTACATTGATCACTTCTTACAAGACTTTGTCCAGAAGTTGCCTTCGTACCTCAGAGACACAGGAGACTTTTTGGCTAAAATCAGTAATTTAACATGGCAACCAGACTATTTACTGATCACGATGGACATCACCTCGTTATACACGAGCATTAGCCATAAAGATGGTATGCGGGCAACGGAATTTTACCTAAGACAAAGACATGAAACCCACAAACAGCATAGCAGAATGATTCTTGATACGATGGACTTTTGTTTGCACAATAACATCTTTCTTTTCCAGCATGTTTTATACCAGCAAATACGTGGTGTAGCTATGGGGGCCAGTTTCTCCCCAAGCTACGCCTGTCTCCATATGGGGTTGTGGGAGGAACTGGTCCTCCATAGAAAATTTGAAAACATATTGAAAGACCATGTTAAATGTTGGTGATGATATATCGATGATTTGTTCATTGTGTGGAGGGGCACAAAGATAGAAGCAGAAATCTTCATCAATAATCTGAACCAGAATGAAATCAACTTACATTTTACTTCAGAAATTAGTCCCACTTGTGTAACATTCTTGGATGTAGAGGTGTATATAGAGGATGGTAAATTGGAGACAAAAATACATAGGAAACCGACAGCGCTAAACTCCATTTTACACGCCAACAGTCACCACCCCAAACATCTAATACAAAGCATCCCGTACGGGGAAATGCTTAGATTGAAAAGTATATGCAGTACAGCACAAGAATTAAAAATAGCCCAACAAACAAGTAAAATCAGATTCCTGCAACATGGATATTCGATATCATGTATTGACACTGCTATAAGAAAAAGTAATGAGGTAGATAGAACATCACTCCTACAATCAGCCTTAGCAAAAACAAATATAACCACTGAAGTACCGAACAAATCTCCACAATCAGTAGAGGATTTCAGGATGATTGTGAGGTACAATAAACAGCATAAGGAGATTAGACGTATAATTCAAAAGAACTGGCCTCTAGTAAAGAATGACCCAATATTGGGTCCTCATTTACCTAATAAACCGACTATCACTCATAGGAGAGCGCCAAATAAGAGAGATCGTCTAGTGGTCAATAATCCTATAGAAATCCCTAAAAAGAACTGGTTTCACCAAAGGCAGGGTTTCTATAAATGTCAAACCTGCAAGGCATGCTTAAATGGAGTAAATACAAAGAGCTTTGCATTAGCATTTGGAAAAGGAGAACATTAAATAAAACAAATGCTAACCTGCAAAACAGAATACGTAATCTACATTCTAGAATGCCCCTGCAAGCTAAAATATGTGGGAAGCACAAAGCTGCAGGGACATAAAAGAATTTTACAGCATATACGTGCAATCAAGAATCGAGACCCAACATATCCTGTAGCCCTTCATTTCAATGAGAAACACCAAGGGGATGTCAGACTTCTTAAGTACTTCCTAATAGACACTATACCCCCAAGTAATAGAGGTGGGGATAGGGATGAAAAACTCAGAAAACTGGAAACCAGGTACATCCTGGAATTAGATTCTAAACACCCTCATGGATTAAACCTAACGGAAGACTTATATACTGGGTTATAAAAAATAACAATAGACTTGGAGAAGACAACAAAAAATATATAATCCAAATATAATTAATCTAAAGACTGACATAAACCCCGGAAAAAATTTGTGAATACTCCAGAAGATCAAGTTCATTAATTAAATAATCTCACGAAATGGAAGAAGTTATTTAAAAAACAATGTAATCTTTTAAATTAATGCACACAAGCTATTGTTTATGTTTTTTGTTTTTAATTTTTTTTTCTTTTCTTCCTCACCATTTAGATTCTAGCACGAAATCCCACCAACTTCACCCTTCTGTCACTACTACATACCCTTACCAGAGGCTTCGCAAGACATTAATACAAGAGTATTAAGACTTCAATTTAAATACACAAGAAAAATGAGATCCTTTCTTGCTATTTATAATTGTACAGAATTTTAAATGTATATGGATAGAATATATAGTTTTTATACAAATTCTTATTTATTGAAAGATTTGAATTTGCACTATATTTATATACCATATGAATTGCGTATTTGCACATATAAATAGGATTTGCACACTAGGGGGGCCATTAGGATGGCGGGTGGGCTTTGCCCGCCCGCCACCCTATCGGGAAACGGGACCGCCCGCCTCGAGGCCGGGGGTCCCGAAATGTGCATTAGGATGCGCCTGCCACAGTGGCGGGCGCAATCCTCATATTATCATTGTGGCGGGCGGTGCTCACTGCACCGCCCGCCACAATCTGCAAAGCAAATGCACGCATTTGCATACACGAATCGGCAGGCACCCCGCGGTGCCTGCTGCTTGGTGTATGCAAATGCGGGGGGTACCATAGGTACCCCCCCATTGCACCGTACACCTCGGCCATCACCAGGGGGGCCCGCAGTGGGCCCCCAAACCTAGGACCGCCTGCCTTTCCATGGCGGCATTGCAGACACCACCACCATATTGAACATATTCCGCCCCGGCCGCAAGGCGACCGGGGCGGAAAACAGCCGGGCGTTGTTTTTTACCGCAGCGGTCTCCCCCGCCATCCTAATATGGCGGGGGGGAATTTGACAATGGATGTCGGGCGGATTGCATCATAATGGACCCCTTAGTATTTATACCGCAATAATTGTGGTTGTATATAGATAGAAAAATATAGTTTTTAAACAAATTCTTATTTATGTATTAACTAGAATTTGCACTGAATCTATATACAATATGAATTATGTTTTTTTACACAAAAGCATTATTTGCACTCTAAGGTATTCATACCGTGATAACCGTGGCGAACCTTGCACAACAATATTTGCACAAAAGTATGTACTGTATTGCGTGATTTGCACAAATTTATGCGAATTTGCACAAAGTAACAAACTTATGCTAAATGTACAAAATGTATAAAGAGAAGAATTGAAATCTGGTATTATACCGATATTAAGAGTAAAATGTCAAAGCGTAGCTTTACTTGCACCTTTATAAAAGCACTGTCACTTTAAAATTGCATCACGAGAAAATGAAAAAAATATGAAATGTTGGCATTTAAGGAATCAGGTGACCTTTCCCTGTGTCATGTGATCAAGGTGCGTTGAGTACCGAAACGCGTAATGGCCGACGGAACAGCAGCTGAATAAACAAGCAATTTTCTGCACCAATTTGGGTCTGTGCTCCACGTTTCTTTCTGTGGGATAGAGCGCGAGCAACCTGCTCGTGGGAGTGGAGTGGCGAGGATATATATATATATATATATATATATATATATATATATATATATATATATATATATATATATATATATATATATATATATATATATATATATATTACCTACTGGCTATCGCCAGTAGGTATATATAGTTAGGATTAATTCCCTATGGGATTTCTGAAAATTCTATGTCTAATAACTTTGGCGTTTGTGGACGGAATCGGCTGAAATTTTCAGGAAAATGGCACATTTTGTTTCTGAGCAGCCCCTGAAAATTTGGTGGGGTTTCGTCAAGGGGGGGCCGAGAAAAAAGGGGGGTCCCAAAACGCGTTTTTCCCATGTTAATTTCCATAGGGCGGTTGGCCTCACTTTTAGCTCGAACGGCTGAATGGATTTGCACGAAACTTGGCAAAATTGTAGGGACTGGTAGCCCGATGTGCCTTTGCTAGGTCTCAATATATGTGCTTCAGTGGATTTTGAGAAATTAACGTTTAAATCAAGATATATATCTGTAACAGCGCTCCGGGCAGCGATCCGGTCCGCTTACTTTTCGCGTTTCGGAACTTTGCGCGCAGAAAGCTGATTGGCTCTCCGGTGTCTGTCAACATTCTAAACAGTCCGGAGCGGCCGCCATCTTGTCTCTCGGTAGGATCGAGAGAGAAGAAGAGGTGAAAAACGAAAGGGGAATTTAATGAAAGGGGGCAAGGTATCCCCCTCTTGACCCCCTAGGAATGTTGTTGGGGTTATTAAAGGGTCCCGTGGGGAAAAGGAAAAAAAAATGATTTTTCACGGTAGAAGTGCTTCACGGGCCGCGAACTGGGCCGCAAACTGGTAGCGAAACGGGAATTCGCCATTTTGTGCTTCGTTAATTAAATTACTAGGTATAAGGGGGTGCGGGAGACGTATCCTAATCCCCTATGTTTCCTGAGGGTGGCTGAGGAGGCTGATATATGTTGATACATCTCTTCCAGCGGCTGTGCGTGAGCTTTTTTTTATTTTGCTGCGTGACAGTCCGGAGCGGCCGCCATCTTGTCTCTCGGTAGGATCGAGAGAGAAGAAGAGGTGAAAAACTAAGGGGGAATTTAATGAAAGGGGGCAAGGTATCCCCCTCTTGACCCCCTAGGAATGTTGTTGGGGTTATTAAAGGGTCCCGTGGGGAAAAGAAAAAAAAAATGATTTTTCACGGTAGAAGCGCTTCACGGGCCGCGAACTGGGCCGCAAACTGGTAGCGAAACGGGAATTCGCCATTTTGTGCTTCGTTAATTAAATTACTAGGTATAAGGGGGTGCGGGAGACGTATCCTAATCCCCTATGTTTCCTGAGGGTGGCTGAGGAGGCTCATATATGTTGATACATCTCTTCCAGCGGCTGCGCCATCTTGCCTTTTTTCCAATGCCACAATTTTGTCGTGCACGGCAGCCATTTTAGATGCCAGGCTGGTCCCAGGCTATCACCTACCCCTGCGGATGTAGTTTATGGCCCCAGCTGTAGAGAATTCAGACATGCCAACCCTCCTGATTCAGGCGTGTGACTACTGATTTCAGTGCTAGTCTCCCGCCTCCCGATTTCTGCAAGCAAAAACCCGGGGGCATATTACGAACTAGCGATAATTTTTGTCTCTAACTTGTTTAGAGACAAAAATTATCGCCGCACATCGGCGATTTTTATCGCAGATAAACCTTGCTATTATCGCAGAAAAGTCAGCGATATTCATGTATTATCGAGCAAATGCTCTTAGCCATGTTATCCACCTCCCATTGGATAACATGGCTAAGAACTGCTCAGGGCAGGTGTTAGATTTTGGAGATATTCGCGCTTAGCGCGAATATCTCCAAAAGTTGGTAATAGAAGATAGCGATGTTAGGGACTGTTTCCAGTCGCTAACATCTTGGTACGCCACTTTGCATGTCATTAGTGATAAGTATCACTGACATGCAAAGCGGGGCCCAAGATGGTCGCTATCTCCTTTTAGCTGTCACTAACTGGTGTTAGCGACAGCTTGGTAATAGGGAGATAATTTTATCTCCGCTTTCATGGCTTTTATAGCCAAAAAAGCGGAGATAAACCCCCTTGATAATATGCCCCACGATTCCTTGGGGGTTTCAGCTGACAGGGCTTGGTATTGTGTTACATGGTAATTTTTCCAGGAAACGTCAGAGGGTCGATGCAGGGGTTCTAGAAGAGGTGATAAACCATTTAAGCCTCATGAACAAGCGCATGGTCTTTTAAAGATTTGTGAAGTACTCGGGGCGGCGGTGTGTGTGTGCCCTCTTTTAGGAGCGGGCGGGGGGGCACTGCCAGCAACTTGCCAGGTCAGGTAGTGTTCAACACGTGCATCACCCTTTCTCTGCCTGCTATTGCGCTCCATGCTTCGGAAAGGTAAGAAAAAGAACGTGCATTTGAGTTTGAAATGTCCGATCCTGCAGCAGCACACTTCCAAAGCCCACACATGACAATAACCCAATTCAAGGCCCCATTCACCCGTTTTAAAAAAAATAGATAACACTCCAACAAAGTAAGATTATAAAACTTTATTAACTATTAACTATAACGAACGGAACAAAAACTAAAAACATTTAAACATTTTTCAACACAAAAAGCAACAATGGTTAGAAGCTGTCTTTTGTGCGAATAGTCCCAAGGCAGCACAACGTGCAGAGTTCTGGACGGCACCCAGGTGATGTCGCCTGGGTGCCGCACTGGTTTTGGGATCCTACAATGCAGCACAGAAAAACAGCGTGGGGCGTCCCGGGTGGTGCGGGGGGAGGCCTCGTCAGTAGCGGTCTGTTGTGCGAATAGTCCCAAGGCAGCAGAACGCGTTGAGATGTTGATGGGACTGTGTCCAGTGTCACATGGCTGACACAACATGTACGACAGGCACCCAGGTGATGTCCAGTAAACTGCCGCACTGGTTTTGGTATCCTACAATGCTGCTCCGAAAATTGGCGTGCGGCGGCCCGGGGGTGGGGGAGGCGGCGTGAACGGGCCTCCCCAGGTGGCGGCCATCTAGCTGAGTTGCGCCCGCTCTTGCGGCTACAGCGTCTCGCTCACCATGTTGTTGAGTTGCTCCCACTCTTGCAGTGCAGCGATAGGCGGCTGCCACATGGCTCTTAAAATGGCGGACGGCTCCTCGGTTTTGGGCCTGGTCCACTGAAATGGCCCTGGGACACCTTGGAACTCGGACGCTTGCCTGCTAGGGCTTGGGCTCCATTCTCGAAAAGCGTCCCCTCAGCCGTGAAGATTCTACAAAAGTCTTGGGGGCCCCCGACTCCCGCAGGCTTCCGGTTGGGAGCGGCTGCCATGATTGCTCACGGAATGACCACGACGGAGCCACGAGATGGTGGTGCTCTCATGCTGACGCCAGCTTCAGTCTGAATGATCCAGAAACAAGGTGGGGCTTTCATCGTTTGGGAAAAAAAAATGTTCTGAACCAATGAAAAGTGTTATTTTTAGGTCATATGACCAAGCCTTCCATCTTTAGGAAACCAAAAGTAAAATGAACCAATGAAAAGTTTTATAAACAAGTCACATGACCTGTTATGCGGCATAGGGCTACAAAAAGCGTAGAAAATCCGTTGGCACGTGAGGCGGCGTCAGTAGCGGACCGATGTGCGAATAGGCCGAAAGCAGCACAAGGCTCCAAGATCCGGATGGCAAGCTCCTGGATGTTGGGTGCCATAGTTTAGAGTTCTGAATTTGAGCCTTTTTCAATGTCTGTGCTTTGTTGAATCAAATTTGCGGCTTGACACAAAGCTGACTCAAGCGTTGCTACTGATGCTATGCAGACCAAAACTGGTTTTCAGTTTGTACATTTTTCTAGATTTTTAATCCAAGTTTGGTTGACTTTGTAGAACGATGGCTTCAAATTTTCAACATACGGTGTGGTGGCGCTGACTGGGAGGGGGCGCTTCGCTCCTGCCCCCTCCCCAAGTAAGATTTTCATACGTGAAAGTACGTTAATGGTTTTGGTCCCTGAGATGCTTCGATGTCACTGCCATTCTCAAATAGCATAAGTTCTGGATGTTGGGTGCCATAGTTAAGAGTTCTGAGCAGTGCTTGTAACACTGTCTGAAGCTTATTTCCGCCTACTGCAGCTTCACTATTCTCAAACTAAGTGAGTGTCGTTTGTGGACCTGACTGCATTAGAAAACAATGTGATATGTTACCTTCCTAAAATATTGTTCGAAAACAATAAAAAGCGTAATTTTTAGGTCATATGACCAAGCTTTTCATCATTAAATTAACAAAAGTAAAATGAATCAATGAAAAGCTTTATTAACAAGTCACATGTCCTGTTATGCTTACGTTACGCGCTGCGCGCCGCGCCTCGGATCACTTCCGGGTGCGGTAACGCGGCGTGTCATATAACGCATTACGCGACAACGTAGGTCAAGAATATAGTCAAAATGTCTCCACCAACCAGCGTTCGGAACACAACTCCTTTCAGCAGTCCAAAAAGTTCTGTTAAATGACAACAGAGGGGACAGGCAACAAGAACCATCAGTCAAAGAGGGGAGGGCAAGTTCTTCTCTTCCGGGTCATGTTGGGGCGCTACCGGAACTGATCGAATTGGTAGTCTACAGTGTTTCTGGATGTTTCAGACTAAAGCTGGCGTCAGCATGAGACCACTACCATCTCGTAGCTTCGTCGTGGCCATTCCACGAGCAATCATGGCAGCCGCTCCCCACCAGAAGCCTGCGGGAGTCGGAGGCCCCCAAGACTTTTGTAGAATCTTCACGGCTGAGGGGACGCTTTTCGAGAATGGGACCCAAGCCCTATCAGGGAAGCGTCCGAGTTCAAAGGTGTCCCAGGGCCATTTTAGTGGACCAGGCCCAAAACCGAAGAGCCGCCCGCCATTTTGAGAGTCCTGTGGCAGCCGCCTATCGCTGCACCGCAAGAGTGGGCGCAATTCAGCTGGATGGTGGGCAAGACGCTGTAGCCGCAAGAGTGGGCGCAACTCAGCTAGATGGGACAAGGTTCAGAATTGAAGAGTCATCAAAAGGCAAAAAGTTCCGCCGGATCCCGGGAGCCGGCCGCCTATGTCGGGGGCGATCTCAGGCTACACCAGTGTTATAAGACTTGGGGAGGGTGTCGGAGCCAAGCGTCTTCTCCGAGTCCATGGCCATCACACCGCCCCTCAGGGGCCTCCGTCAAGCTGTTTAGGAAGGTAACATATCACATTGTTTTCTAATGCAGTCAGGTCCACAAACGACACTCACTTAGTTTGAGAATAGTGAAGCTGCAGTAGGCGGAAATAAGCTTCAGACAGTGTTACAAGCACTGCTCAGAACTCTTAACTATGGCACCCAACATCCAGAACTTATGCTATTTGAGAATGGCAGTGACATCGAAGCATCTCAGGGACCAAAACCATTAACGTACTTTCACGTATGAAAATCTTACTTGGGGAGGGGGCAGGAGCGAAGCGCCCCCTCCCAGTCAGCGCCACCACACCGTATGTTGAAAATTTGAAGCCATCGTTCTACAAAGTCAACCAAACTTGGATTAAAAATCTAGAAAAATGTACAAACTGAAAACCAGTTTTGGTCTGCATAGCATCAGTAGCAACGCTTGAGTCAGCTTTGTGTCAAGCCGCAAATTTGATTCAACAAAGCACAGACATTGAAAAAGGCTCAAATTCAGAACTCTAAACTATGGCACCCAACATCCAGGAGCTTGCCATCCGGATCTTGGAGCCTTGTGCTGCTTTCGATCTATTCACACATCGGTCCACTACTGACATCATCTTATAAACCAACGTTATGTAAATAGTTTTTTAATAAAATGTTTTACCCTGTTTCTTTGCTGGTGTGTTGTCTATATTTTTAATATTTGCATAGGGTTTGTCGTTATTTTGTGCGGGATGGGTGATGGAGCCGAGCTGTCTTGCAGCCCTCATGGTGTGGAGCTCAGTTCATCTCACTATTTTCGTATTTCTCATGAAGGGTTGTTCCTAATATTTTTATTTTAGCGAGGTCAAAAAGAGATCCAATTAATGGCCTACTGATTTTGCTCGATTACTTTTATTTTTTTTACACGATTTTTCACTATCTGCAAAGACTAAACAGAGTATTGCGACTTTGTGCTTGTTTGTAAATAGAGAATGATCCAAAGAGAACCAATTCTAAAACAGTAAATGCTTGGACAACAATCAATCAAATGGAGAGACAAGCAGCCACGACGGATTACAACGGGGGTAAAGGCCTGCGTTAACTACCCTTCAGTATCTGCAAAGAGAGAGTACTACTAAGACAAAAGAGGGGAGGGGGGGGGGTGCAGCGTTCAAAGCACATCAGCGTGCATAAATACGAAAATGTTTTTATTTATCACGTAATCGACATTTTTAAGCTTTTCATATTTGCTATTAAAAAACCAATGAAATTCACAGAAAAACCATAGGTTATAGTGGATATATAGTTAGGAATTTGCATTTACAAAACCTTGAAAATTCAATGAAAAAACCATTGGTTTTAGGCCATATATAGTTAGGGATTTGCATTTACAAAACATTATTTTACTCGCATAAAACCATTGAAATTCCATATATAGTTATAAGCGCTAACTATATATCGCGCACCCGCAATCCACTGCTGATGATGTCACATATTACATCATTCATGACATGGTTAGTGACATCACTGATGACATCACTGATGACATCTCAAATGACATCACTGATGACATCACTGAAAACATCTCATTTGACATGACTGATAACTTCACTGATGATATCATTCATGTGATAATACGATGAATCTCTTCAGACTCTAATATAACCTTAGATACAATCAGTGTAAACAGACACTCACAGACTGTCACTCATCCATGGAGTTACTCACACACCTAGTCAGTCATGCAAAGAATCAATCACACCTCCATTTCCTCAAATATACAGTTATACAAACTTTACTTATTCAAACATATACTAACACATATTTACTCTCTTATACAATCCCTGATACAAGTTCACAATGATCCATACAGCCACTCACACATTCACTGGCTCTTATGCACAGTTATTTATATATGTCAACTCTCACATGTACTGTGTTTTACATATGTACTTACTTTGACATGTAGCACTGAGATATCCATTCACTCACCAATACACTCATGCACACAGTCAACCGCCCATACAGCTGTTTCCACATGCACTTTTGAAACCATACATCTAGTGAATCAACTGCTCACACATCTATGCACAGAGTCACACACCTCCCAGCTACCCACACACACACTCAGTATCCCATACAAATACTTGGGCAACCAATCAATAACCCATATAGTTACTCATATAGCTACTTATCAACACATGGAACAGTTTACAGAACAACAGACATAATGATGCACAAATTAAGACAGTTTAGTCATTAACCCATGCACTCAGTGAGACACATTTAATCACTCACTCATACAGTCAGTCATGCACCTACTAAATCCTTCATCCAGACACTTATATATCCACTCATTCTTCAATATGTAAGAGATATTTTAACTTTACAGAAACATACAGTCACTGGATGATGTCATCAGTGATGTCATCAGTGATGTTATTTGAGATGTCATCAGTGATGTCATCAGTGATGTCACTAACCATGTCATGAATGATGTAATATGTGACATCATCAGCAGTGGATTGCGGGTGCGCGATATATAGTTAGCGCTTATAACTATATATGGAATTTCAATGGTTTTATGCGAGTAAAATAATGTTTTGTAAATGCAAATCCCTAACTATATATGGCCTAAAACCAATGGTTTTTTCATTGAATATATATATATATATATATATATATATATATATATATATATATATATATATATATATATGAACAGAACTCCTCCAAGCAATATGGAGAAGAGAGGCCACAGCAGGGGAAACAGTGGAGGCACCTTTATTTCGCAGCAACACACCCAGTATGGCAAATGAATTTCGGCGTCTGTATCGCCTTCTTCTGCGCCGGGGGTATGTAACAGGATGTCCATCTGGGTATAAATGCCCTACCCCATCCAGATAAATAATGCACAGGTCCTCCCCCAAGGTAAGTAGTCCATGCATACACTTTCTGTTAGTAACCTGTTGTCTGGTTACTACAAGTCCCAGAATGCCTTTGTTTAATGTGGGCCAGTGTTGCAGGGGGTGGATGTTATGCCTGATGACTTTGGCCCCCAAATCGAGTGTGATCACCAAACATCGCCGCCTCCTCAGCTCCCCAACCGCAGCAACCCCCTTGCCACGGGTCAAACTGTAGCGGGGACAGGGTCGGAAGTATATATACTGTGGATAGGCAGTAGAATAGTCGACACATTCCATAAACCTAGCTACCTCTGAGAGTGAGCATGCTATATTTAGCAATAATGTCAATTGTTGGAAGAAAAAAAATATATTACTCACCGAGCCCTGCAACTTTAACACCTTGCAGGTTGAGGAGGTCCTGCTCTGGGGCTTTGATTTGCAGTGTGTCAGTTGCTGCTGTGCTTGTTGCACCCCTGTGCTGCAGCATACCCAATGCCGCGCTTTCCCCCACAGCAGCAGACACTCCCATAATGTGTATCCTTTGCTGAGCCTGCTGCCTGAAACCAACATGAGGGGGAGGTGGCATTGTACCAAAAAGATTAATTCAGCCACTTCCTTCTCACTGAAAATGGGGCGAGGCTGCACCCCTACAAGCTGGTGGCAACCATACAGGGTGTGGGTGGGACTGGTGCCACAACTGCCTGCTTCTGCCTCAGCAGCAGAAAATGGAAGGAAGTGGAACAGGAGGATAAGGAGGACTGAAGAAAGAAAAACAAAAAACAAAGTGTAAGAATTTCCCGAAAAGTAAAAAACACAAACTGAAATGTAAAATGCACACATAAACGGGGAGGCAGTGATAAAAATAATTAAATTACAAACGGGATTAACATTGGGGTGATCAGATGGGGGAGGTTTATGTAGGATTAGAATTAAGATAAGCAGGTCAGGAGGAGAAGAAAAAGCAGGAAAAATAAATAGAGGCACCCTGTGGTGCCATTCGTGCTGATGTTCAGCACAGAATGCAGTGCCATTGGGGAAAAAACTCTGTGAATGGCAGGAAGACCATTTTTCGGACAAATCTCTCAGAATTCTTTGGTTACTTCAAAGAAAACCTCAAAGAGAAATATCCCAAGGTTCCACCCATGCCTAGTCACGACCTTGCCCTTGAGCATGACTGCAGTGAAAAATATGTTTAAGTCTATGAATAATCATGAAAAGAAGACAAGTCATTGCCTCCTCGCTAATTTTCCTCGGTCCAGTACTTGCTACAAGAGGACTTGATGCATTATGTAGACAGTTTTATTCTTATGCTCTGGAAAAGTCAACTCAGCATGTCCATAAAACAGATTTCGACAGAAATCCAGGACTGTGATGAAGGATACTAGGATTCCTAGTAATGAGAATTACTGGTAAGTAACTGGAGCATCTGCATACCTCGGGCTAACTATCAGCCCCCCCCCCCCCCGAGACTTGAATGCTCACATTAAACTAAGAACTGAGAATGACTTGCTTTCTGGACTTAAAGATTAATGTAATTCATGGTTCTGAGAGCTCAAATAGAACCCATCATCTAACATGATTCTGACATTCAGGTATAAAGGGCAATTGTGGTAAACTAAGGGCTCATCGAAAGAAAATTCTGCAAGGGGCTCTAGGATTTGCATTGTTAACGCAAACTACTTCTACAGTAGTAACATACATATTTATAATAGGCCCCATGCACTATGCTCAGCTATACAGGCACTGATAGGTACATGCTGGAAAGATCTGTTGTCTGTAAAGAGGACCTTTCCTTTTCCAATGGCTATGGAGGAGGCAGTCTTGAGACTTGATCTGTCTCTTCCTCTTCCTTACTCCATCTCTTGCAAAAACAGTCTCACCCTGCGTGAAATTGGGTCCATGGGGTGACATCTTATTTTCATTCTCTGAAGAGCACACACACTCAATTCCCCCTCCCTATCCCTGTTTACATGTTACTAATCTTGCCTTGTCCTTTAAGGTTTGAGATCTCTTGACTTCTGTAAGGGTGCCGGGATGCAAATCTAAGAAAGAGCAAGCACTGACAATGCCAATCAATCTTGATTACCCTTGTGTATGCGGAAGACCTAATGGCATTGCCAATGCTTGTATATAGTAGTCGTCAACTGCTCTCAAGCTTGATGTTGCTTATTCTACAATTTGTCTCCATAATTTTTTAGCGCCCAGTATGTGGCACTGAAATGTAGTAAACTGATGTCCAAACATAGCTCGGTTTTGTTAGATGCATCCTGTAGTTCTGCATTTGGACTGGACGCTGAAGCTACAGACAGACAAACCAAACGTATGGCTTTTTGCAATGCATTTGCTTCACTGGACTCCTGCTAGTCTACACAAATTGAAATTAAGGGATAATAATAAATGCTGGAGCTGTGATTTGGAACCAGAATCGCATCACAACATGTTCTTTGACTGTACACTTTTATCTGATTATTGGACATCTATACAGAAGCAATCAGCATGCATTTTTAATGTTCCTATTAAAATGTCCTTCTCTATGGTTATATTGGGCCCATGGGCATCAACGACTCCTCTCCCTTTAGACAAGTCTGAAATGTCATTTTTGAATTTACTTTTATCTATTACAATCGAAGTGATTCTTATGGAATGGAAGTTGGTCCAACACATCTCTTTTCACACTTGGTGGGCCTGGATGTCACTCTTCTCCGGTTATTTCCAGTGGAGTCTGGCAAACCTTGGACACCTTTGTCCAACTTGGTTCTCTAGCTATTGGCTGTCCCTTGTGCATAATCGTTTCCCTTTCCTCTTACTTATTCTTGTAGGAATCGCTCCACAGGAATACCCCTGAGCCCTCTTTCCCTATTCTCCTGTTTGCCAACTATCTACCCCGTTCCATATCTTTTGTTATACTTGACTTATAAATCCGGGACTAATAATTAATTATTTTCGAATGTGTTTGGGGGTTTTATACTCCTTGTTACCGTTTTACATATGCTATGCCGCGCCTAGCCTGTATCACTCACTGCTTATTTGAAAACTAAACTTATTGTGTGCGGGCCAACCACAGTAATAGAGGAAAGCAGAAATTGAGACCAAGGCAATGGAGATTGATATGAAAGGCAGAATGGACTCTGTGTAGTTTTGCATACAATGTTGATGCAAACAGCTGCAGCTTTCTGTAGTGAGACCACCAGAATAGGTTCCATGATGCCCGTTGGCATAGCAACAGACAGCTATTTTAGGGAGCAGTGGACCCCTCACACCCACAAACCTTGGTGTCATTGCACCTGCTGCACCATTCTTAGCTGCACCCTGCCTGTGTTCATTTGCCATTTTTTATGAAGCGCCAGTGAACCTTCAACCATCTTTCAAATGTTCAAAATAAGATTTTGATCACGATTTTTTGCCTCAATCCTGCATTGATTTGCAGTGACCCGTCAAGGGTGTCATTGGTCCTAAAGCAAGCAAGGAAAAAAAGGGGCATATTACCAACAAATAGCGATAATTATCGCTATGTTGGTTTAGCGGCGATATTTTTATCACCGGGCTGCGGCGATTTTTATCGCTTAGGAACCTTGCTATTATCAAGGTTTATCTCCTAAGCAATAAAAATCGTCCGAAATGCATGAATATCGCTGAAAAGTCAGCGATATTCATGCATTACCGAGCTAATGCTCTTAGCCATGTTATCCACCTCCCATTGGATAACATGGCTAAGAACTGCTCAGGGCAGGTGTAAGCTTTTGGAGATATTCGCGCTTAGCGTGAATATCTCCAAAAGTTGGTAATAGGAGATAGCGATGTTAGCGACTGTTTCCAGTCGCTAACATCTTGGCACGCCCACTATGCATGTCATTAGTGATAAATATCACTGACATGCAAAGCGGGGCGCAAGATGGTCGCTATCTCCTACTAGCTGTCGCTAACTGTTGTTAGCGACAGCTAGGTAATAGGGAGATAATTTTATCTCCGCTTTTTTGGCTTTTAAAGCCAAAAAAGCGGAGATAAACCCCCTTGATAATATGCCCCTAAGTTCCCACCCACTGATTAGGTAGTAAAAAACAGCTATAACTGGGAAGCAGTGGGCTCTTCACATGGCATAATGCCGGTGCCGCTGCACCTGCTGCACTGTTGATATCTTTGCACCTAATTACACCACTGGTGTTATGAGGGGAGGGCTGATGCGAACACTTTTGCCAAGAAAACGTGCTGAAAAACCCGAAGATGGTATGTTTACAACACATACAAAAACAGCCATTTCCTCCCAATGACAGCATCGGGCACTCTTGAATAAGCAACGCAGGATCAATACGTTCTAAAGGAGCCCTCAAAAACTGTAGCGAAAACTGAAAAACGGCTACGCGAGAGATTTAAATCATTCTGATTACGGGATTATCTTTTTGAAATGGAGCTAACACTCGGCTAAAATCCAGGGGCTTTCACGACAGGGGCTGGAGACTGGCAGGAAAATACGTGTGAACACCATTTGTTTAAGACTTGGCTTTCTGTCTGGAGCCATGCTGGGAGTGAAATTGGGTGAAGACAGGGTGAGAGCAAATCAGAGCGAGCGAGCCGCAAGCAATTTAGCAGTGTCTTTAACGCTTCTACCACCTCTAATGGTAACTGACAGGGCAATTAAGGGCGAAGGACATCCCTCTTAAGAGACGTTTAGATGTTACAGCCCTGCGAAACGCAAACCATGCCTCCAGCCACGTTATCATGCAGGAGACGCATGTGATTGAAGTAGCCTTCTCAAATTGGTTGTATTTGAGCTTTGTTGACATGTCTTTATCAAATGACACAACAAAAATTTCATTTTACGCAGCTCCATGTGTAAGGGTATTGCAAAAGTAAATTCACATTTGACTTAATGCTCTCTTCCTCCTTACATAAGTCTACCTAAATCATTTTATTATTTTGCATTTATATAATGGAGAACAGGGTTTTTCAGGGAGAAAAAATGTGTATAGTCTCAATAAACAGTAGCAAAACTACTAGATCTGGGAAAAAGAAAAAAAGTGTACATGCTTAATCTCAACAGTAACAACAACAAAAACACATTTGAGGATATAAACATAAGCAGGCCTCTATGAGCCTACCCACATATTAATCATAAAAACCAAGGCAGCGGACTAGAGAGACCGCATCTGACCTGTGTTTCAAAAATGCAGTTCACACACATTTTTCAAACTTTGTGCACACACTCTAAGCAACTGCTGCCAAGGTCATATGCCAAGAACTTTCAAATGGCAGAAAAATAGTAGAAAGAGAAAGGTAGCGTTGCACCACATCAAGTAACAAGCGATAAATAAGAGGAGAGAAACAGCCCATTCACTCCATTCAAACAAGTAAGCTTTGTGTGAATCATAGCGATAATTATCGCTATTGCTTGGGTAGAGACAAAATTTTACCGCTGAGCTGCGGCGATTTTGATCGCAGATAAACCTTGGTATTACCAAGGTTTATCGCAAATGCGATAAAAATCGGCCGCAATGCATGAATATCGCTGAAAAGTCAGTGAAAAGTCAGCGATATTCATGCATTACCGAGCTAATGCTCTTAGCCATGTTATCCACCTCCCATTGGATAACATGGCTAAGAACTGCTCAGGGCAGGTGTTAGCTTTTGGAGATATTCGCGCTTAGCGCGATTATCTCCAAAAGTTGGTAATAGGAGATAGCGATGCTAGCAACTGTTTTCAGTCGCTAACATCTTGGCACGCCCACTTTGCAATCTCATTAGTGATAAATATCACTGCCATGCAAAGTGGGGCCCAAGATGGTCGCTATCTCCTACTAGCTGTCGCTAACTGGTGTTAGCGACAGCTAGGTAATAGGGAGATAATTTTATCTCCGCTTTCTTGGCTTTTAAAGCCAAAAAAGCGGAGATAAACCCCCTTGATAATATGCCCCCTTGTCTTTATGTTCCTTTTCCTAAAAAGTACCACACATAGGTGATGAAGACAGCCAACGTGTTTTATCCATAACAATAGACTTCTTCGGGGCTGCAATACAATAAATATGTGACATGTAAAAACACCCATCATAAAAGACTAATCATAACAGCTCACACAACACATAAAACAGTGCTCAGAGTGGGTAGCAAAAGAAATAAATCATATATATGTATAAATACAGAAAATACATATACACAAAATGTGTATATGTATATAAATGATACAACATGGGCAACAATCACAAGAAAACAAAGTGAAGTAACTACGCCCCCACGAGGAGGCACTGACAACTATATTTTACACCTTACATAAAAACAGAGCTAACAATACACACACATTTTTTAAACATGGCGGAGAAATAACTGGGGGGGGGGGCAATGAGTGTTGTTTAGTGGCTGGAGGGGGGAGGGAGGCGAGACAAAATAAGGAAAGCGGGGTGACTTAAATTCAAGACAATGCATGTATATATAAAAAATGCTAAGTGGCTTGTATAATCTAAGAGAAATGTACATGCATCTTCCAAATGGTAATCATAAGCCAAATCAAACATAATCTATGGTTATCATTAGTGTCTAATATGAATATTTCAATAACACTTTATTCTGTTGCCAAGGGAAATGACCGACAGTGAATTGCAGTGTTATTGTCACCTGTTTGTATCATGTACATAGGCACATTTTGTGCATATATATTTTCTATATGTGTACCGTTACATGCGTTATAATGTCTTTAGCTGCCCCCTTTGAGCACTGTGCTGTGTCTTATGCAAGCTGTTATGTTTAATCTTTTATGATGGGTGTTTTTACATGTGTTTAAATAAGTCCATGAGCAATCCTTATGTTCATGTGAACATGGGTATCAAGAAATCCTTGGAACAAGTGTTCACATGGAACTCATTTCAGAGAACAATTCACAGTAGACCAGAAAATTCAGTTTAGACTTAATCTAAATGTCAACATTCTTAGTTGATTCATCACTAATATTAGGTTAAAAAATAGAGAGCACCAGCCAGTTTTTCTAAGTCACTTCGATTCAGTCGAACTGAGTATTATTTGAAACAGTTATATAGTCTCAAGGTATTTATAAAAAAAACACTTTGTGAGTGATAAGAAGTTTCTTTAAAAAAAAAAGAGAGAAATAAATAGACTCCAAGTGTAAGCAAAACCAAAACCGAACCAAGGAAAACCCAGTGAAGAGATAATATGAGCATAAACGGTATATTGGTAATTTTCCTTAAAAGACAGCCAATTATGTTCAATACAGTCAAGGACACAGGGGATAAATCTGTGTGTCACACTTATAGAGGAACAGTCTGTCTTTGTATATATGTCGACAGCGTTTCGATTCTTTAACCCCTTCACTGCGGGGGTAATTCCACGGTGCGGGGGGGATCCGCAGCGCCGCTGTGCTCGTGACAAGTCCAGCACGTCATGACTCACAGTGGAGCTGTGCTCATGACGAGCTGGGCTCGTCACAGACTCACCCCCTGATTAATTCTCCTGTACAGGCGGGGAATTATCCACTTGGGATGGGTCCCACTCTGGTGGTTCAACAAAGTATTGGGCCAGATGGTTTAGACATCTCCTGCTGCCGATTTGCGATTGGCAATTGCACCATACTTAATACTACAACAGGAAGGCAGCTGCATGTAAATATTCACAATACATGAGACACTAATTGGTAATGCATACATATGGGTTTTAATTGTGTTTTATTTCAAGGTCAAGGAACAGAAGACTCTGTTTGCTCTAGTTAAAAGTGAATTTAAAAAAAATGTCGGCTATTATTGCGGTATTGTATGAACAAACCGGGAAAACATCATAAATGTACCTCTTGCAACAGAGGATATTGTCCTGGAAAGGATTTTGACCAGTCAATATAAAGTCATCCTCAAATTGTCCCATATACAAATTAGCCACATTTGGAGCAAAAATCGCTCTCATGGACGTGCCTGAGCACTGCTGGTAGTAATTTTGATAAAACATAAAGTAGTTTGTTGTTAGGGCTATCTCCAGAAGTTCTATGATGAAATCAGTATGTATATTAACTGGAGCTGGTTGACTGTTGAGGATCTTTTTGAATACCTCAATAGCAACTGCAACACTAGGAAATCGTGTGTCTGTAACTAGTGCACATTTAGACATTGTATTGTTGATCAAAGCCCACTCTAGCTGCTCCAGCTACTCTTGAAAATGTTATGGTGAGCATTAATCCAGCCGACTTGGCTGCAATACCAATTAGTGTCTCATATATTGTAAATAATTACATGCAGTGTCTTCCTTTTGTAGGAAAAAGTAGGGGACAATTTCCCCTCGCAAGTCGCCAGCAGGAACTGTCTTAACCATCGTGGCCCAATAGTTTTTTGAACAGAAGAGAAGATGCAATAGCACTCCTAAGTGTTGGTCAACTGCTATCTTTGGGTGCAAGTGGGTATCACCTTCTAATCTGTAGGCATGTGAATCATGCAATAGTATGTCTTCCTGGATGAGGGAAACATCACCAAGCACACCAAAGAAACATTTCTTATTTGTGAGTCTCTTTATAATATGCAACAACTGCTTAGTTAATGTGTAATCAATAGTTGAACTGAGCTTCATTTTATTGACATTGAATTAATCAATGATATAGTGTTATACATTCACACTATCTGAACACATGTTCATTGATTCTCTTATTAACACAACCCAATGCAATACAGGACCTGCCCTTCATCAGAGGAAAATTCCTAGAATACAGTAAACCTCCAATTAATCAGGTAAACTGAGTCCCACCAATCAAGCAATCAAAAAAGCATACATGGGAGAGTGAAGGAGGAAGTGATCCCAAATTATACCTGGTGCATTCAAGCAGTGCCACCTAGCCATTACTAGCTAAGGAATTCAGATATGGTGCATAAAAGTGAGCACATGCAAATAATGACCACATGAAAAAGTTTGTTTAAGAGTATGGTGCAAATAGTGATGATTTGATACACAAACATCACTAATGTGAATACGTCATTCTACGAAATAAGTGGCTTGACCGTTGGTCATAAAACCTCCCAAAGTGAACTCAGAAAGTGAAGCGTCCCAAGTCCAACAAGCTGGAAGGTGAAATAACAATTCCAATGTAACCTCAAGTGTCAGCGCAACAGTCACCATGTATGTTAACAAAGTTGTGCCCTAAAATAACAAGAGAATACATGTTAGAAGGTGGTAAAGACTGTCAAAGAGCGCATAATTACATACCTCTGTGTCACCGCAATAATTACCGTGCATGTTGAAAGAGTCATGCAATAAGATAAGGAAAGCTCAAAAAGAGCCTGTAATCACATAACTTTTAGCAGGATGCTAGTAAACGTGTTCTCATCGGGAAGGTAAATGCCTTGTGGAAAGCTCACTTCAATGCAGCTGTATGTGACGCACCCGAGACGTGCAGAGCAAAAGAAATATAAATAGAAAGAGGCTTAATAAAAAGGCTAAAACAAAAAGCCCTGACAACAGAGGGTATAGAAGCACCATATTGGACCAGTGTGAAATTAAACTGTTGTGCAAGACTACTCTATGCATGATTCATTTGAATGGCGGGCGGGCTCCTAAAGTAAAAAATATAAAAATAATATCTCAACATTCAAATACAACTCGAACAAGCTCATAACAATAACAATACTTTGTCGCAACACTAGAGTAGGTCCCAACCATGTGAATAGGACCATCTATACAATCAGTCTGTATGTATCCCTTCACCTTTTTCTTAATTAGCTTACACCCTAATTATACAGCCACCTAATCATTTCTATTATTTTTCTCTTGTTATACTCCCAAGTTAGGCCGAAGTAGCAGAGCAGCTTATTTCTTACATTGTCCTCACATTTAACATTTTCAGCTGTGACGTTTTGCTCATATTTTCATGCCCAACAATGTTGGATTTATTTACCTGTAGCTAAACTTATTTACACATCTAGCTTTGCGCAACACAACACTATCACAACACCCTGCTACTCATGTACAAGTTCTCGTTATGCTTCAAAGTTCTTTATTTCGGCATAGTTGCCATAAAAGAGTCACAACACATTCATTGCATTAAAAACATTTTTACATAAAGACCATCGGCTAAAATACATTTCAAAATAAGATCAAATCGAAGCACAAACGTCAATGTGATACTAAAGAAGGAAAAAGAAACCCCCACTAATTACTAGATTATTCCTGTTTTCATGGATAAACTTTGTTTACAACTGTTGACCCTTTTTTTCCTAAGGAAAAAGATTGAATGTAAGAATCTACTAACACTGAATATTATTGTTTGGCTTGTGTTGGTTGTAAGAATTCTCAAAGCCTGTGTACATGATCTCACGCCCAACAATAGGCATAGTGGTTTTATCCATCTTTTCCTGGCCAATACATAAGCAGGACAAAAGAAGAAAATATGAGACAGATTTTCAATCTGGTGGCATTCGCACATGGAGCAGATTTCATCGGTCACTAAGGATGGGTCATTAGGCCTCTTAGCCCAACGTGCCAAAGTTGTTTTTAGTAAAAGGTTCCCATACCTTAATTTTAGGAATAGAGTTTTGGCAAGAGAGGGCTCTATCTCATCCATAAAGGTCTCAAAAAATGGCTCATCCTTGAAGCTAAAAAAATTTGTTACTAGGGTCCCGGCAGTTGAGGAACTTGATGTCATATTAACAATAAAGCTCCAGAAAGCCCTTTTTAGAATTAGTTTCGAGTTGGGCGGCAATTGCTCTGGACTCTCCCAAAAGTGTTTTAGGCATATTTTACTAAACCAGTTTTTAACGTGCTTTAGCCAAGGGATAGTTTTTGAATTATCTAACTCCATGATTTCTTTTAGCCCGTCCCTGTAGTCGTGTAATTCGGGCACCCGCCATAATCTAACCCATAACATCAGTGGCCGAATTATAGTGTAGTGGTCGGTTCTTTTGATGTTTAGGTCTAATTGAAGGGGCACTAGAGGAGTGCCTCTTGGGACCCTTACCAGGCTTCTCATAAAATTATTGTCCAGGACACTAAAGGTATCCTTAGACCCTGGTCCCCATATTTCTGCGCCGTATAGCACTGCTGGTTGTACCTTAAATTTGAAGAGTTCAATCGCCGGAGACATAGCTTTGCTGGTACTCAGACTTTGCTCCCTAAGGATTGGCTTGGCATTCTGAGCGAATGCCACTTTACTTTTTTCCATTTGTGCTCTCCATGAAAATTTGCAATCTAATGTGACCCCTAAATATGAGAATTGGGAGACCAAATCTAGTTTTACTCCTTCCAACAATAAACAGCCTTTATCGGTTTTTGTTGGATTTAGGGCCATACATTTAGTCTTTTTCCCATTTATCTCCAGTCCTTTCTTACTACAGTATTCCCTAAAAGAATTCAGTAGTGCCTGGAGACCTTTCTTAGTTTGGGAAATCAGAATAGTGTCATCAGCGAATAGTAAAGATGTTACCCTTTCTCCGTTCAGTTTTGGAGAGTCATTTTTGCATCCCTCTAGGTGTGAAGGGATGTCGTTCACGAAAAGGGAAAAGAGCGCGGGGGCCAGTACACAGCCTTGGCGAATGCCACGCTCGATAGGGATTTTTTGAGTTAGTTCCCCACTTGGACCCCATCGAATTTTCGCAAAATTCCCTTTGTGTAACTCTTTTATCTGAACTAATAAACTGATTGGTAACCCTACTGCACTCAACGTTTTCCATAAAAGATTGCGTGGCACTAAATCAAATGCTGCCCTCAAATCAACGAAAGCAACATATAAATGACCCTTTTTAATTAATACGTATTTCCAATAAAGGCAACAAAATCTAAATATCTGATCAATTGTGCTTACTTTACATCGGAAACCAGCTTGGAATTTGGTTAAAATTGCATTTCCCTCCATCCAATCAGTGACACGAAGTAAAATGTGACGTGAATAAATTTTCTGGAGGATGTCCATCAGGCTGATTGGCCGATAATTAGAGGGATCCATCCTATCCCCTTTTTTAAAGATTAAAACAATTTCAGCTCCCCTCCAGCTTTCGGGGAAATCTAAAGTAAGGGATAACTTATTACACAAAAGGTTTATGTATGGTGCCCATACTTTTAGGTCGTGCTTATATAAATCCCCTGGGATCTTGTCTAGACCTGGTGCTTTGCTAGACTTTATTTGGCTAATTGCCAGCTCGGTTTCGCCTAATGTAAAATCCAGACAATCTGTGGGGTGTTCGTAGCGTGGGACTTCTAAATCCATGAAAGCATCTTCATATTTTTTATAAAGACTAGTAAAATGATTAGTCCATGTTAGCTCATCTCGTTATGCACTTTGTACAAATGTCATCACTATCTTCATCCACGGGGCGACACGGCTATTTGCATATTCATAACATTACTAAAAAATACACACATCACAAGGCTGCTTTGTATTATGAAAGATGAGCATCCTGATAGATTAGCATTGGAGCACTTCCACTTATACTGAGGTCCTAGCATGCTGAGAAATCATAAAGCAGCAGTCTGGAATCTTGTGAGGGGTATCCGATTCGTGAGCAAGATGGGGTCCTTTACTCTATCCCATCAGGTAATCGGTTGATTTGTCTCGTAGGGGTATTCTTGACTTTACTCCTACACACAATCTAGGTACACCTAGAGTAGGGGTTGCATACTAGGAGTATGCTAGATTACTGCCTTGTGTTATATTCCTGCATATATACATTGCTTCAGCACCATTGTAGAACTATATCTACTATTTATGCTTTTGGTGCTTATAATCACATTTATCTTCTTCTGTCTACTAAATATTACAGCACACTTATTTTATGCAAGAATAATGTTGGTTCAATTAATATTATGGAAAACATCCCACTGTGTATTCTCTGTACATTTCTCTGAAAATAAGTGAGCATGAGTGACTGAGCAAAAGGTTCTGTACTGTTTACATGATCCCTGAGGGGTCAGGGTTGTCATGTTCCGTGCCAGCCAGAAACCATTTGCTCCCTAATAGGTGGCACTGTGAGCTACTAGTCTATAGGCCAACATATCATGTGGGGTGTTGGGACCAGTCTTGGCACCATGACCATACTTTATGTTATTCAAACAATGCGCAGATCCTCCAGATTGGTAGGAACTACACGATATTGCGCCACCAACATTGGTTAGGCTCCTATTTAACAGTCAAATCTGAGCAATTGAGTCGTTCTTTTTCAGAGACCCCTACTCACATTTTAACTGCAGACGTCCGTAGTGGGAAGGGAAACAAATCCACCTCAGCTGGGTAAGTTTATCCTATGCATTGGCTGTAGGTTAATCAATCTTAGAGGATTAGAAGCTTCCACATTTTGCATACCATATCTCTATACATTTTAAGCTAAATTCTACTCCTCTGATAATGACTGAACAAGCTGAGGATTCTGAAGAACAGTTAGTTGTATTAAATATTTTGGAAAATTGCAGACAGGCAGTTACCATGAAATTATTACAAACTGGCATCCTGGCAATGGTTAGAGATGTTACCTTCATGGTTGAGGCACACAAAGCACTCAGTTCAGAAGTATTATATTCTTAGGTTAAAATCCTGCCTGCAGTTATTTCATTATTTCATTGAAGTTGAATCACCTGATGAGTATTTCCCATTCGTGGACTTAGAAATCCTGTTAACTTACCAAGAGCACAGTAATTGGTTTAAAGATTCCCTACCCCATACCACAGAATACGTTAGACTTGGTCTGCTCAGCTGAGAATGAGTGACCTGGCAGGTCTTAGCTTCATATATTCCACATCCAAACATTGTTGCTTTATCAGCAGCAGGAATAGTTACCCTCCACAGAGATTTAGTAAACATTTACAGAAATCTTACACAATACATTATTAGAACATTAACCTGCAAGGGATTCTCAGGCTTTGCAACCACATATGGCTACTACAAGCATTAGCTCACAAACACTGAATGTTGTCATGAGAAAGATTCCCACCAGCCAGGAGCTGATCCTGTTCTGGATAGCACAACAAACAGCACAGCTTGAAGCAGTTTTTCCCCATACGGGTCCACAGGAAAAACACAGAATACTGACAATTTGCTTGCCAATTGGGAAGGCCCCCCGATTGAAGATTGTGTCACTTGGGGTACAATCTTCGCTGCCATATATACATAAGAACACATGGTACCCCTACAGTAGGAGTCATACCAGATGGACTGAAACAGATTCTGAAAAAATATGGGGCAGTCCCTGCCTTAGATCTGGGGATAAAAGTGATGGACATTTTTGCTCAGGTATCCACCATTATGTTGAGTAACATAAAAGGGGAGGTACCCATGGTGGCTATAAGGCACTACCTGAGAGAATTTGATCCTACACAGCTAGAGTGAGATTTGCCTAAGATTATCGTCCTTCGCCTTGTTAACATAATCTGGGAGCCAGACCTGTGAGACAAATAGTTAAGAGCAGTTCTGAAAAGGATAACTTCAAGCAAGCACCCGATTCTTCAAACAAAAAATGGGACAATAAGCACAAAAATAAACAAAACAAAACACAGTTATGAGGTGGGTCTCCTAAATTAGAGCACATCGAAAAAAATACAATATAAAAAAACTGACAATTTAAAAAAGCCTGACAGGTATCAGGATACTGATTCCCGTTCCTCTTGTTTCTTTCAGGAGCCATCTGAAAAGTGTTCTGAGATAGATGGACGGTCAGAGCACAGATTGGATGAGCGAGTCAAGCCAAAGACGGAGACAGATAGCACTTCGGAATACATCATTAAACAAGAAGATAAACAAAAGACTCCCAAACCTCAATTTAAAAAGAAAAAGGTAGCTGGGATTAAAATTGGAAATGCCCAGGCTAGTGAGGACTCTGCTTCTGAATGGGTAATGGGCAGTGACGATGCTGGACAGTGCAGCAGAAGTCACAATAGCTTGCCAGAACCTGATGGATTATCTGGGGGTAGCAGCTCCAAGTGAGCATATAACTGTGGAAATACCTGATATAAGGGTAAGTGTCCCACATCGTTTATATGAAATAACACTCCAAATGGATGGGGACACACCCAGGAAGGTAAAACATTTCTATAGGGAGAACCTACTATAGGGTTACAATTTTGTTTTGGCCACAATATATTTGGCCACCTGATTTTGTAATGGATTTCCCAATAGGGGATGAAGTTATTTTACCTGCTTTCTCCGACCAGAATCAGTTAAAAATTAATGCGCGCAGGAGAGGGTGTTGGCTCCACCACTTTACGACAATCATGTTGGGCGGGATGATGAGACTCCTATTCACAAAATCCCATTAAAATTAATTCCTCAACCACAGAGACAATACTCAATTAAACATGAGGCAACCAAACAAGTCAGTGATATCCTAGATCAACTTGAGTACCAGGGATTGATAGAGAATTGCCCCTCACCTATGAAGAATCTGTTGTTTCCTGTAATGAAACCTGATAATTTATATCATCTGGTCCTAGATTATAGACATTTGAACTCTTCCACATACACACTTGCAGTGTAAAATGCACATAGTGCCGCAATAAGGAATAAAATTGTGCAGAAAAAAATCAGATAAAAAATAGACACCTCAAATAGATTTTTCTGCCAAAATATAGCACCTGGGAGCAAATATTTGATAGCATTATTTGCAATAGGCTTTGAACACCAATTTGTTGATTACCACAAGGGTATAAAAATAGCCCCAGACTGTTTTCCACCAGGGTAGCAGAGTTACTTCAACATTTTGATGAAGAGGCATTGTCCTATGCAGATGATGTCTATCTAACGGACGGTAAAATGGAACATTTGTCTCGGGTGAACCACATTATTCTTGGGTTTGCCAACCTAGGATAGAAATTGAATTTCAATGAATCAAAAATTGCCCATCTTAGTGTCCTATTTTTAGGGTACAATTGTCAAGGGAAGGCAAAAGTCTGGAAGCACAATTTTTTGAAAATGTACACTGCTCCAACCTCCAACAACTCTGAAAATACTACAATCCATTTTAGGATTTCTGAATTTTGGCAGGACATACATTTTAGAAAGGGTGAAACCTTTCTAGGACTTAATCAGACCTGATTTTTCAGTACATCATTGGACTACCGAACATACAGATATTCTGCAGTCCGTACAAGCTGACATAATATCTTCTAAACATCCACATACACGTGCTAACATGATTAACCTGGAGATCCACGTAATCGCCGGTAGAACTGGGTGCACCTACACCACTTACAATGAAGATTATGCAGTCCCTATTGTATACAAATCTCATTAGTACACAAACACTAAAATGCGTTTTGCACCAAGTGAGAAATACTCACAGACTGCTATAGTAAGAGAGAGAGAGCACTAGAGCAGGGGAAGTGCATGACTGCGTGACCCCGATACTGACCCTAGAGGTTGTTACAAAGGCAAGCATCCCGAATACAAAAGCATTAGATCCATAATGGATTGAATGGGCTAACTCTCTCACTGCAACAGATGTAGATAAGAAATTTGACTCTACATTAGAAAAACAAGCATTCTTGCAGTACGAACAAGAATATTCTCTGACAAATAAAATAATGCCTCTAAATCAATATGAATGTATCTTTTATACCAATAGATCTGCCCAGCTGGCTGCAGGAATGAAACAGCAATATTTGGTGGCATGAACAATTGTTAAAGAGTGCATGTATGATGGAAAGTTATATCCTGGAAAAACACATACCTAGTCCATAGGGGACCGTACGGCACAGTTGGCGGAACTGAAAGCTCTGATACTGGCACTTCAAAATACAGACTGTGAATTCCCCACACTAATTGTGTGTGACTCTTTTAACTGTATCCAGTCATATAACACAAATCTACATTGTTGAGGTCAGAATGGATTTAGGGATTCAAAAGGTTGCACAGAAAAGCACAAGGGTCCATATGTACAAAACTTTGGTTTTGCGATTCTCAAATAGCGATTTTTAGAGAATCGCTATTTGAGAATCGCAAAATGCTATGTAACGAAATGTACATGTGTGCACATGTACGCCACATGGCACCTTGAAAAATGCAAAAAAGTGCATTTTTCAAAGGAATCGCAAATTACCACCAACTTGAAGTTGGTGGTAATTTGCGATTCAGTAAGGCCAAACTGCGCTTTTTCTGAGCTTCTTACATTGCATTTAAGGAATAGCAATTTGAGATTCCTTAAATGCAATCGCAAAATAAGGAAATGCAAATTTTGCGAGGCAGTTTTGCTTTCATACATACCACTGAGCTAAATTGCGATCACAAACGCCGAAATTCTGGGAATTTCGGCATTTGCGATCGCAATTTGGAATGATACATATGGCCCTTGGGGCCATATGTATGAAACTTTGGTTTTGTGATTCTCAAACAGTGATTTTTAGAGAATCGCTATTTGAGAATCTCAAAACGCTAAGTATGTAGGATTTGCAAATAGTTTTGCGAATCCTAGATATTCCTTAATTGCGAATTGCAAAATGCGATTCACAATTAAGGAATACCTCCCCATTCATTCATTTGGGCCAAGAGGCCCATAGGAATACATGGGAAGACAATCTCAATTTGGGATTCACAATTAGAGAATCGCAAATTGAGAATGCAATTTCAAAGGTGCCTGGGTGTCAAAAGGACACCCTGTTGCACCCCTGAAATGTACATGTGTGCACATGTGGCGCTCATACATGCCCTAACGGCATGTATGTGCGCCACATGGCACTTTGAAAAATGCAAAAAAGTTAATTTTTCAAAGAAATCGCAAATTACCACCAACTTGAAGTTGGCGGTAATTTGCGATTCCTTAAGGTCAAATTGCACATCTTCTGTGCCTCTTACCTTGCATTTAAGGAATAGCAATTTGCGATTCCTTAAATGCAATCGCAAAATAAGGAATCACAAATTTAGCGATTCCTTATTTTGTGAGGCAGTTTTGCTTTCATACATACCACTGAGCCAAAAATGCGATCACAAATGCCTTTGGAAGATGCTTTCTGAACAAGTGACAAAGCTGAAAGAAGGTCTGCCACCGGATCATGTTATTCATACATTGAATCATCAATGTGTTGCCGTTTACGTTGGAGGGAATTCAATGGTGGATGTAGCCACCAAGGCAATAGTACGCACTATTGCTGTTGCTGCAATAACTTGCTTCAGTGTGAGGATAGATGGAGCAACTATGATTGCTGTCAATGCCACGCGCAACAGCTCAACCCTTTCCACTCAAGTACTCCTACAAGTTAGATACACAGACCATTCCTCATGCTCAGATTCCTGGAGTGGTAATTAAGCATGGGCGAATTTTGCGAATCTCGCGTTCGCGAATTTTGCGGATTTGCGAACTCGCAATCCGCAAAATCCGCGAATTCTCGCGAATTTGCGGATGTTTTTTTTTGTGTTTGCGCGGGTTTCTGCCAGTTCGCGAGGGTTTTGTACAATGTCGCAAATTGCGAACTTACCTGTCGGGTCGCAAGTTTCGCGAACTTGTTGTTTCTACGTGTCCAGCCTGTTTGGGACACTCTTCTTCATCACTGCCACTCTCTGTCACCACTGCCACTCTCTGACTACTCATGCCACCCTCTGGCCCACCCATGCCACCCTCTGTTTCATCACAGCACCCTCTGGTTTTCCAGTCAGTGTACATTATTGTGGCAACGCAAGCACACCTTCCCTGCCTCAAGTGACCTGAATTAATTTGGGGCTGATTAATGTGTCACAGAATATTTTTTTAGCTGGCACCTGCTTCCTTAGTGCTTCCTGATTAGTGATCTTTTGCACTTGCTAAGTGCTTTCATTGTTGCAAAATTAGTT